>NW_027532842.1:4811225-4834559 GCF_008692635.1 Crocuta crocuta | reverse complement strand
GGTGCCCCCCCTTTTAAAATAAAGTGTCTTTATCTGCAACATTGACTTTTTCTCACTTGTTTCCTCCTCTGATATCTTACACATCTTATTTTGGCTCTTGTTTCAATGAAAGGCCACATTGTCTTTAGCTCTTTTACGCCTGCCAAGAGCATCCAAGATGTTCTTCTGCCCTGCGACCTGGTTCTTTCAGTAGAGATTATTTCATATCAATGTCATATATAACATATGGCATCATATACTTTATATGTATATAATATACATAATTACATATAATGTATGATGTCATATAATACACACATATTCTTTCATAAGAAAGAATACATACATAAATGTATGTATTATTTTTTGATGGTATCTAGGGGAGAGGGGCTGCAGAATTATCTCCGAGCACTTGGTCATCAAAGGTTCCACCTCATCTACACTGGTCAGCTGTCATTTTGCATCAGTAAGCACCTCCCTCACCACCATTTCTTCTTCTCAGGCGAGTCGGAGGGTGATGTGTCCAAGAAGGAATGTCTGCATGTTATGGGTTTTCTGTTGGATGCATTTGCATTTATTTCCTCACGGGTTCCCTCAGTCAGCGTCTGCCCAGTTGATAGCCATTTATGCCCCCAACTTCACCCTGCCACCCTCCTCACTTGCTTCTTGGGGGGAAACGGCATATGTGTGTATGTTGTCCTTCAGCCTCAATTTGCTTGCTGCGGTGAATGGGACAAGGAACCTCAGCCGTGACTTGTCCCTGCCTCTAGATTTCTCCCTTCACGTAAGAGTTGGTCAGCTGTTTCTTGGGTTGTTGCACATGTTTTCCTGGAAATTTTTTTGCTCTGTAGGTCTTTTTATCTGCTCAAGGCAGTCGCCCTTGTTTGAGCCTGTATTTGTATTTGTTATTTCTGTTCTGTGTCGTCTGTGGTTTTGATAGAGGCTATCCTATGGTTTCACTGAAAGTAGCTGATTCTGGGGCTCCTGAGTGGCTCAGCAAGTTAAACATCTGACTCTTGATTTGAGCTCAGGTCATGATCTCCCGGTTCATAAGATCAAGGCCCACCTTGGGCTCTGTGCTGACAGCATGGAGCCTGCTTGGGATTCTCTCTCTCCCTCTCTGCCCCTCCCCCACCAAAATAAATAAATAAACATTAAACAAAGAAAATAGGTATTTTCTATTTTCAATTATTTTTGCTGTTTTCAGTGGATATTAGGGAGAGGGGAGAGCAGTAGAAATATCACTGCCTTCAACAAAAGAATATAAATTAACAGAATTAAGCAATACAACAGTTAAGATATTTATCCGGGTCTCCTCACTTGTTTGAATAGGAGAATAGAGACGTGTAACACAGTCTTGGGAAAGTAAAGTTAAAACTCTCAAAACAGTTTACAAATGTGGATCCAGGCTCTCGTTGCACTAAAAGCTTGGTGGAACGATCGATTGCCAAGGCCTTGAGTGGTTGGAAAGCAGTGTGATTGGACTTGTTGTTTTAGGGACAGCTAATATTTGAACAGGTGTTGTAAAAATATTCCGAGTGTAGAACACAGCACAAACTTCTGATTCTTAGTTCCCTGTCGGTATTTCTTGACAGAGAACAGCCAGGCCTCACGGGGACCTCTTGGGAGATAGTTGGATTTAAGAGTGAATAAGCGTGTGGAAGGACCTTTGAAGGCCCTCAAGGTCGGCAAGCTTATCTTAGATATAGGAGGGATCCCTAGTAGTTTTTTGAACTAGGGGATGAGATAATCAAAGCTATGCTTAAGAACCCGTCATCTGGCAGTTGAATTGAAGTGTATTTCATTTGCCCTCACTGGGACTTAGGGTAAATCCTTTGTACTCGCTATTGCTCTCCGTACGGTTGTACAACCTAGGGAACTATTCCTTTCTCAAGAAGCTTACTCTAGTGGATTCAAGAAATCTGATTTTGAAAAATCAGATTCAGTAAAACGTTCGTAGCAGAGTTGATCTCAACTCTTACCATCATGGGGTAGCTGTCCTGTGTTGCCAGCCTAGTTCCACCATAGTAATGGATTTGGTCTGTTATTTCATACCACTAAGGTGAATTCTGTCATTTCCATGGAACGCTTTAAAGTCTACCCCCATGTCCCTGGAATCCTGTTGTGTCCCATAAATTTTGATGGCTTCTTCAACGGCAGCATGTTATATCCCGTTTTTCCACATTCGCTCGCTTCTAAGTCAGGTTTCATCCGTCCTCATGATGGCTCTCCCCTCTTCTGTTGCACTCTTGCTGCTCCACATCTTCTCCTAATTATGCCCGTCTGATGGCTCCCTCTCTAACATATTTTTATTCCCTGGTATTTTGCTCTGCTGTTGTTTTTATGTCAGTCTTGCCTAATCAATTAGAATTATAGTCTACTTGAAGATATAAATAATCGTCTACATTTTATTTATTTATACATCCCATGTTCCTCCAGAAGATGATTTGAGCATGTTCCTTCCATATTACTATGTTTTGACCTTTGCTCAGGTGGTGAACATTCGATTGAGGAGGGTCGATATTTTATGAGCTAAGAACATAAATGACCAACAGAGGAGTTTTTGTTGTTTTTTATTTATGGTTTTTATCTGTTTGAAAGTCCTACAGAGATCAATCACCTTTATCAAATCAACTCTATGGGGGAAAAGAGCATGAATTTTGAGACTCTTCCAGTCAGTGAGCAAGCATTACCAGGAAACATACTCAATATAAATTAAATATAAGTTGCTTTTCTGTAAATACGTACCTATTACCTTTTAAAATTGATGTATGCCTTAAATATAAATTCTCAAAATATCAGGGCCCACGATATTGGGAACTCGGTTTTTACGAAAGAACGACGGTCACGTCCTGTGGCTCTTTATCCCTCAGCAGCTGTGTCCAGCTGGTGGTCTGCATTCCCTCCCCCCACCCCCCACTTCTTCAGTGAATGGAAACATTTAGGTCAATATTGATATAAAACTTCTTGATCTTTCTTCTCTTTCAGCTTTGGTTCGCCTTTGTTAATGGATTTTCTGGGCAGATTTTATTTGAACGTTGGTGTATCGGCTTGTACAACGTGGTAAGCATTCTCCATCTCTCTCTGATAGCAGGCAGAACTTTGGTGACATTCCTTTACTGTTTATGTCTGGGAAGTGTATCTAAGTCAATCATCTGTATACATAGCAGGCAGCACAAATACATCTTTAGGCCCTTTGTTGCTGCGACACATCCTGCAGAAGCCCAGGCTCTCCACACATGGTTTCAATCATAGCAGATCATTCTTGAATAACCCCATGAAATTATTAACCCATATATCTTGATAATAGACCCTTGTTACCTCCTGACTAAATGCCTGCACAACATTTCCATGTTTTTAGCTCAAGTAAGAATTTCTGAACTACATCTAAACCTATTCCACTTCGTAATTTTATTTCTGAATTCTTAAACGTAGATATGCATATATAGTACATAAGCGCGTGTCCACTTTGTCCTTCTTGAAAGAGTGTCCGTCCTTGCAGAAGAACATTTTCTTCCACAGCTAGTGCTACAATAATGAATGCCGACTTCCAGCTCCCATGGTGAATGGTAATCAGCCTGTTTGGTATTTTTCATGATTTCAGAGTTCTTTTTTCATTACTTCACTATAGTGGATTCAAAAGCTAGAAATAAATAGAAACCATAAGCCAAAATGATGAACTGTAGCGACTTAGCTCTTTGCTTTTCTGGTGCGGGGAACTAAGGGGCTCGTAGGCGGGTGCTTTAGACGCCCCGGAAGGCAGCGTCTCGAGTCACGCTGTCCCATTGCTTTTGGACGCTGACTCTGGCATCGCCTGCCCTGAGGGAGTTTACAGTCAGAAGTCGCCGTCCCAGGAAGCTGTTGATGGAAGTTACCAGACAGACGATACGGTGTACACCGTGGGGCGGTAAGTATCCATAGCTTGGGTATACATTTGTGGCTGGACGTTTAAGTCATCTGCCCGCTCGATCTTTTTTTTGGTTTCTCAGTAGCTACCACGCTAGGTGCTAGGTCTGCGGCAGGCTACAAGCCTACAAGCCCTGTGTAGCTTGACGGGTTAAGAGGGTCAAATGGATAGACTGAGCTGCCACTGAGCCTGAGCTCCCATCTCATCTTGGGTTTAAACAGCGTGGGTGAGCCAGTCAGCGTGCTACTACCGGCTACGCTGGTGCATTTATTGCTCATCCGTGGGCTCGAAAGGCAGAGGTGACAGGTGGCGAGAGCAAGGCTGGGCCGATGCCCGTTTCTCCCCTGTGCGAGAACAGCTTCCCTAAGCCGCCTGCCACGCGGACAGCTCACGGACCTCCCCTCGGACAGGCTGTTAACCCTGCAGGCCCTAAAACTGTTTCGAGTAGATGAGAATTAGTCTCTGCACCATAACGATTTAGTGCTGGAAAGGGCCAGGTCCACGCCCACGTACGGATGTATAAATAGGAAGCTGAGACCCGTGAGACTGTGTCCCCTGGCCAGACGATGCCTGGAGGTGAGCCCTACCTTTATGCTCAGGCATGAGAGCCGGATTCTTTTCTTAGCCGTGTGCTGCCTTGGACAATTCAGATTAATCCAACAAACTTGGATTGAGGGCCTGCTAGGCTTGGATGGTGTTGGTCAAAATAGGGTCCACACGCCACTTGACCACAATGTGTGTGATCATGCAGGTACCTGAGTCCCACCAGAGCTTCTCGGAGACCGTGAGAAAACAACATTTTAAACACACTTTGTTTAGGGACGGCTGCGCATACGAAAGTTTAGAGCCCACAGTGACCTTTGATCCCTAGGGCTGGGGGGTGCTGTATGCTTTTGTGTCCCCCAGACTATAGGAAAGAGAATATTGCACTAGAGAAGTGAATTTCAAGGTGCAGTGGCCCTCCAGCTCTGTCAGACCGCAGTACAGGTGTGGGAGGGAGCCGCCACGCAGAGCTGGAAGAGTCACGGGTCTGGGAGGTGGCGTCAGAGGGGTTTTGGCCTCCGGAATTCACTTAAGCTGGAGGGGGCAAGCCTTTATTATGACCATTTTGTGCTTACCTGCATTCTCGCTCCTTATGTGTGCGTACGTGCGCGCTCACCACGGGGACAGGTGCACCACCACCCCCAGCCCTCGTGTGTACACGCACGCCAACACAGTTACTTCTGAACCAGTTGAAAATAAGACATCGGGCTCCTTACTGCCTAATACTGTGGAACATAGTTGCTACGACCATTCTCTCATGTATAACCACAGTATAATGATCAAAGCCTAAAAGTTATCACGGATATGGTACTATTATGTGATCCCTATTTGTCCGTATTCCAGTTTTACCATTATTGTTTCAATAATGTCCTGTTTTAGCAGTTTTCCCCTCACTCCTGCCTCACTGCACGGAGACCTAGTACAAGAGGCAGCTGGGGACATCTGAGTCGTTAGCTAGCGACCCCTCTTCTGGGCTGGCTTTCCCCTTGCCATTTTCTCCAAACAGTATTTCCGTCTTGCTTTTTCTTCTGTATTTACTCTAGATGTCTGATTCTCCTGGCCAGCCAAAGTAGCGAATCATGGTTTCTCATAGCAGATCAAGTAGCATTAAAACTGACCTGAAACTCTTAAATCTCTCAAAATAATGAAGGAACACCATCGATTAGATTCTCCCTGTAGTCAAATTTCTACGTCATCTTATTTTATGGTGACGAGAACCGCCATGGCCAGATGGATTTCAGCTAGATTTCGTCCCTTATTTTATTGCAGTAACGCTTAATGTGTTTTAAACGGTTTCAAAAACTCTTATTTAATCTTATCAAGCCAGCATAATTTGAAGGACAAAACTATGAGCCAAGCCTCACTTGTAAACAGAAATATAAAACATTCTAAATAATCAGCAAATAGAGCTCAAGAGTGTATCAAAAGAGTAGAAAAGAATATTTGACCAAGTAGGATTTATTTCAGGAATACAGGACGTTTAGAATTTTTAAAACTTGCTAAATATCATATCCACAAAAGAAAAAAGAAAAACACGATCCCATCGGTGGATGCTGAGAAAGTATTTGAGGCAGTCAGCTGCCATTCCCCAAATAAGAGCTCTTAAGTAAAATAGGAAAGAAAGTAGCCAATTAAGTATAATCCAGACTATTTAAAAAAAAGAAAAAAACCAACAGTAGCATATTACCATAAATGGTAAAATTCTTAAACTATCTCATTATAAATAAGAAATTAGTCAGGGATTCCTGAAATCACTATATAATTCAGCTTAGCTTTTGGAATTTTCAGCAATTGCCAAGAAAATTTAAAAACTGTTACTAGAAAAAATGATTTCTGTGCTTATACAAATATGCACACAAAAAACGGCCTATTAGATGTGTTATATATGGCTGTATATCTGTAAAGCCCCAAAGATATCAATAAAAACTAGAATTATAAGAGAATTGATAAGGTAACTAGATCTCTAATAAATATTAAATACCCATACGTTTTTTTCTATCCTAGCAATCAATAGTTTTTTTGACTCTAGCAAGGAGACTTAGAAATGCAAAGGAGTAATAATTCCTTTCGTATACATTGCATGGGAATAACTTTTATAGTACCAAATAGAAAAAGGTCCAAAATCCTAGTGAAGTATACAAAATAGAGTAGCACAGCTAGAAAGGCATATTATTCTCTTGTATGAGAAGACAGTATCATTAAAAAAAAATACTCCTCTAAATTGATATCTAAAAATATGTATTCCAAATAGAATTCCAGTGATTGGTGGGGGAGGGGAGTTGCATAAAATGATATTGAAGAATAAGTGGAATTAACAAGTATCTGAGAACAAATACGCATGGTACAAAAAAGAAAAATCCTAAGGGTCAGCTTCTCATCACTAAACATCAGACAGCACTCTAAACCTGTTGTAACCAGATCAATATGATACTGACATGAAACCACACAAATAAAGTTAGAGAAACTAGAAGTCAATTCCAGTTTGGGATTCCAGATCTACAATATGTGAGAATTCAATAAATGTCAAAGGTGCTATTTTAAGGAAGAGTTTCAGTTCATTGTGTTCTAACAACTGGCTCTTCACTTAGAAAAAAAAAAAACCCATAAAATTGGCTGCTTATCTTATACCACATAGATAAATAAATTCCAAATATGTTAAGACCAACATGTGGAAAGTGAAACTAAGATTCCTGCATGAAACCCCTAAAAACTTTCAGAACCGTAACTGGACACTCAAAGCTATTCTTGACCATGTAAAAATTAAGCGCTTTTATATGACCAGAGAAACCGTAAAGAAAACCAGGAGACAAAGAGTGCATTTGGATGAAACTTTATAACATAAAGACAGAATTGGAATCTGTTAGACTCCAAGACCTCCTAAAAAGTGGATGAACCACGAATAGAAAATGGACAAAGGACCTGACTGTCCTGTTCACAGAATCGCCAATCCAGATATCCAGCAAATAGATAAAAACATGCTCAGATGCCCTGGTGGGCAGGGAAAGGTAAACATTTTTTTAAAGCAAGAGTTGATATCTTTCATTTTTCAGCCTGGAGAATATTTTTAGCGCTGGGGCAGCAGGGATGAGATTACTTCTTGTCCTTCCTGAAGGGAAAGGTTAAATGATTGGAACCTTTTTTGAAAACCACTGAGCAACATCTTGTAAACTTTAACCTGCATCTTTTTACCCTGCAACCGTATTTCTGGGAATCGCTGCCACAGAAATAAAATGATCAAGGTGTATTTGTTATGATATATTATAGATGTTTATTGCGGAATGTGTGTGGAAACAAATGAACACCTATCTGTAGGTGAATGGCTGAAAAAATACCGGGCACCCAAATTATGAATTACTGTGTGGGCATGAAAAATCTTGCATTAGTGTGAAACCCAGGGGGCATGTGAGGCGTTCCACAATGTATGGTTTTGCGAGAAAAAAAGCGATGAAGAAAAACACGTTTCTATAAAACAAAGAATGATCTATGTGTGTGTGGTGTGTCGGAAGCAGGGTGAGAGTATGATCGGTCCTGCGGGGTGCTTGGCCATTGGTGAAGGATGGGACGATTTGCCGTGGGTAGAAAAGTCCAGTAAAAAGGGGGNATGGCAGCGTAAAGCGTGTGTGACGGCACGTAGAAGCAAAACAACAGGGTGAGTTGATGTACAGACGTGCGCAGCTTCTGAGATGTGGGGTAGGAGCACCTCCCTTCAGCAGATTACTTGTGTTATTGTGAGAGGGGCGAGTACAGCCCCTCTGGATGCTTTTAACCTTGAAATCTGGAGCACGTTGAAACCCCCAGGGCTGGCTTCCTCTCGGCTCCGGGGTGAAAGAGGAGGCTGCAGGTTTTGTCGGCCCTGCTCCACCACATCTCCGATTGTTTTATCCTAATAGGTTTGGAAAAGGCTTACTTATCTGGACTCAGGCTCCCAGTAACTGGTGTACAGAGTTCTCAGAAACACACATCCCGTTCCCACGCGCTGGAGCGCTCGCCGGGTTTGTGGGTCGGGATTTGCTCAGTGCTGACAAGCAGCGAGTGACCCCGTCTGTGACCCCTTCCCAGAACCACGTCAGAGAACGACCTTCCTTTCCCGGCTGAGGTGACATGCTCATTCCAGATGGCTTCTTCAGGATCTGGATTTCTCTTTCCAAAACACAGACACGAGTGTGCCAGTCCCCCGTAGATCACAGGTGAAGGCTGTGGACTCAGAAGGCACCAGGAACCTCATCGTCCCGGCAGGCTGCGCTGTCTCCTTCCGTGCTTCGTCTTGTGTCGCGTCCTCAGCGGCCACCATGCTGGATGTCTTAGGAGCCCTCCCCACCCCCAGACGTGCCACCTGTGTGCCTACCTGAGGCTTTGTGAGGGATGCTGGATTCACGGGAGGGTCTGCTTCTGCACCCCTCTCCCCGACATCCCTTTCCATCCCACCACATCCTGGAGGTTCCAGTACCTTACAGGTCAGGCGCTCTTTGGTCCCAGAATCCTTTCTTGACCCTCCCTTCTCCTTCTCCATCGTCTCCCCGGTGGGTAGCTCTGCAGAGCAGCGTGTTGTGTTTATTTATACGCCCGCTGCCGGCTGCCCGGCTGCGCCTCTGCAGTAGTCGGAGCGCCTGCTTCTCTTCCTCCTTCTGACTTCAAACCTCCATACGTATTCCTGGTGCTTATCACAGTGTCTGGCCCATAACTCATTCCGAATAAATGCCTGTCAGGTGAGTAAATGGGTGAAGTACCTCGTGCTTCCTGCAATCTGAGCGCAAAGTTGGGATGGGAAGTTGTAAAGCTGTGCCTCGGCGACGCTAACGGGAAAGCGCCGCGCTTGACAAAGCCACCTGAATCAGCACCCGTTTGACAAAGGAAGGTAGTTGTTCATTTAACGTGGTTTCTTCGCTAATCGGATATTTATGGTGTCGTTTTTAATGTTCAGTGGATTCATTTTATGCTGCTTACGTAACAAGTAAAAACGGTCTTTCGTGTAATTTCTTTGTCTGGAGGGTGCCTGGGGAGTTGTGAATCACTGATGCTTAGGTCTGGACTTGACTGAAAATTAAGTCATCATTCTGTGGAGCTGAAACACTTCAACCGTGTGACTCGGAGAGGCGGCCCCTTCTAACGGCTCATTGTTCTCCGTACAGATTTTCACAGCCTTGCCGCCCTTCACTCTGGGAATCTTCGAGAGGTCCTGCACCCAGGAGAGCATGCTCAGGTTCCCGCAGCTCTACAAAATCACCCAGAACGCGGAAGGCTTCAACACGAAGGTAAACGCTGGTCGCCCACGGTTGTCGCCTCACGGGGGCGTGAGCGCCGCTCTTTGTCTCCCGGCTCTAGCTACCTGCCCGAGAGATGGCGCGTGTGTTAGCGAGAACATGTGAGAAGAGCTGAGACCCAAGCCCCCTCCCAAGTATAGCAAGCCAGGGAAGTCACGATGCCACGTCGGAAAGGAAGCTTCCGTGTTGTGCGTTCACTTCCTGTTTGTCAGCTCCTGTTCTCTTGTCCGCGTGTGCCTGACGTCAGTCTGTCCAGTGGCGCCCATGGCCCCGGGTCGCTTAGGACCAGCCCTCAGAGACTCCCTTTGTGAGGCGGGCGGGGAACTTCCCTAACAGAGCCTTCTTGCCACCTGTGACTTGGTCTTTCAGTTAAAAGATAATGTTTCTTTAGTCAGTGAGTAAAACTGGCCAGATGTCAACACGGCAATCAAGTCAGTGGTGGGTATTTTTTTTTCCACCCTGGAGAATCAACCAGAAGAGAGAAAGCAGCTAGACCTAAAAACTGTAGGCAGTCCTGCAGAGGGCCAGGTGGAAGCTGGTTTAGGTCAGGTGTTGCCAGGAATCTGCAGTGAAGACCGGCGAAGGGGACTCCCAGGGTCTGCCAGTCATAGCTAAGTGGCTGAGCGTCAGCGGCCAGAAGGGAGACCCGTGCCTGGCGTGGTGCAGGATGCCTGCATCGCCATGCTTCTGTGTCAGGTTTTTGTGCAGGAGGGGATTAGGACGTTGGAACAGAGGTTCATTTTAACATTTGAACAGAGATCACTTAAAATACGGGGCGCTGGTTGTGTGCGAGATTTGCTTGGGGAGCCACCGGGGCCTTAGTAAGGATGACGGGGGTCCTCAGCAAGAGGACAGTCTCTGAAGCCTTTGGTGGAAGCCAGGTATTCCTGATGACCTCCGCTCAGAGCTGCTTTCTTTTGGGGGAACCATAATCACGTCCAAGACGGGAAAAACCCAGAAGGGATCCAACTGCTTCTAGTGTCGGAAGACGTGCATGTGCAGTTGTATCTCCTCGTTCCCCGTGATTTTCTCGGGGAAATACAGCCTGTTCTGCGTTATGGACATAAATCTGTTACAGAGCTTGGATCCAAAGGCCGTGTGAGACGGGAAGTTATGTAGGGAATGGACCCCATTTGAAGAGCGGTAAAGCTGAGAATGCTCGGAGATGTATTTGCAGGCACCTTGAAGATTTTTCTTTTTTGAGGGGGTGGGTGAGGAGGTCAGGGAAAAGGTAGGGGGAAAAAAGAACATTTAAAATGGGAAAATCTTATCGTCTTATTATTTTTTTCGTTCGTTTCTGTCTCCCTGCCACGACCTAGGATCAAACTATAGGGCAAGCCCCGGAACAATCTGTAGCTGTTTGAATAAACTCAAGCTGACGTCAGTGTAGTAGTTCCGTCAACTCGATAGTTAAAGAGATCATGGAAATGCATTTATGAAATTAAACTTTGTGTTCTTTTGTTTGACCTTTCAAGTGTGAAAGAGCATTTTTAAATGTGCGTATCAGCCAGACTCCTGGAAATTAACAAGCTGCATGGGAGGGAAAAGAGCATTTTTAAATGTGCGTGATATTAACCAAACTTCTGGAAATTAACAAGCTGCACAGGAGGGATTTTAAAAAGCCAAACGAAACAGAGTGCCGTGTAGAAATCTGCATTTAAAGTGTTTTTAATGCTTTCACAAAGTACACAGTTTCTGTTGCCTGTTAACAGTTTTGACCTAATATCCTTCTCTTTCTAGATGATTGTAAAATTTTGTTGTCCCTCTTATGATTATAAAAAATGGATTCGAATTCATGTTTTGGATGTGGACAGATTGTACACTGCTCTGTGTATGTGTCCATAGACATTCAGGTCTTTCTAGTAAGGTGATATCATCTGGAGACTGTCCAGTCATTTGTACATAAAAATGAGGAAATAGGTATTTTTTTTAACGTCAGGAATAATACTCCTGAGTGTCGCAGGACTCTGCCGGTATCCTTCACAATGAGCCGTCTGTTGAGTTGCGCAGAGGTCAGGAGTTATGGGCAGCTCTTGACTCCCTTGGTTTGTTTTCCCTTAGGTTTTCTGGGGTCACTGCATCAACGCCTTGGTCCACTCCCTCATCCTCTTCTGGTTTCCCATGAAGGCGCTGGAACACGGTAACGGCTTCATGATCTCAACTGTCAGCAAGTAGCCCTGCGGTCCCTCTGGTGCCGGGTGTTCACAGGTCTCCCCTCCCCCCAGTTCTGCAGACCAAGAGATCACAAGAACACATTCTCGAAGAAAAACATACCTAAAATCTAATGAGAGCTAGGGCTCAGGTTTATAGCTTGTAGGTTTCATCCATTCTGGCTCTGAGAGCCCATTTTCTTTCCAGTTGCCTGGGGAGTTTAAATGCTAGGAATTCTAAACTTTATTTTTAATAACCGTTGGAGAGAAGGCTCTTGAAGCAAAGCACGGTACTGTAATGAAACATCGATGCCCCCTTCCCCCCCCCTTCCGCGGGTTTGACATTTTCGGTTAATTACCTGGGCTTTCATTTTCCGCCCTCACAGACCCGTACACAGAATAACTCAAATCTGGTGAGAGCCTCACCTCACACCTCATTTCATGAAAGTCGCCTGTCCTTGATGTACGCTTTTCAAGCCAACTGTTAAAAGTTTGAGGACTGATTCTCTCGACTGGTTTTTGAGTCCTTCCTCCAGCTGGAAGAGGGCATGTGAGAAAGGCAGCTGACTTAAGACACCCAAAAGGTTGCATCCTAAAGAGACATCTTTTACTCCCAGAAAAGGAAAATGTATCATGAGAATGCTCCTCTTTCATCCCTCTCAAATAGTAATAATCCCCCTGGGAAAAATTACTCCAAATGTTGACTAGACAAGGCCTTTTATTGTTCAGAGAACCAAAGACTATAAAGCCTCCAAGGCTCTTTGTTTCTGTGTCACTATGTTTTGTGCTTCGAACAGAAATGATTAATTCTCCCTGATAGTCTTGAACCTATTAAGTACTGGCAGAGAAGACGCACACCCAGCCAGTGCCTTCAACCCTCTGACCTGTTCTTTGAGTCGCATCAGACCGCCTTGTCCTTAGAGGGTCCCTAAGTCTCTAGATCAGAAAGTAAAATTTTCTGCTTCTAGACCCACCTGCACAAGGGGCTCTCTAGCAAAATCCTGTCCTTTTAACTCTCAAGCTTTCCTGGGATTCGTTTTTACTCAGTGTGGAGTTTTACGTATTCTGAACGAGTGGGGGGGAGGGTCACGAAGAGTGCTGGCTGTGCTTTGTCTTAGGAGCCCCGCCCACTGGGTGGTAGAAGCAGCCGCCACTGTATCGGGATGGACTGGCGGTGGAAGCAGTTTGTGTGATTGGGCGTAGGAACAATTTTGGGGGGCGCCTGGGGGGCTCAGTCGGTCAAGCATGACTCTTGATTTTGGCTCAGGTCATGCGTGATCTTGCGGTTTAGGAGATCGAGCCCCACGTCAGGCTCTGAACTGACAGCGTGGGACCTACTTGGGATTCTCTTTCCCCCTCGGTCCCTCCCTCTCTCTTTCTCAAAAAAATAAATTTTTTTTTTAAAAGAACACTTTTGCCAGTTGTCCTCCTGACCCCCAGGCAGGGAAACACCGGGAATGGCGTGGACTGGGCGCAAGTCCTGTCTCCAGGCCCCTTCCCCTACTTATGTAGATGTTGCACTCTGCTTCTAACTCCAAATTGCTTGCCTTGGGGCTTTCAGATTTTTTAGACGGTCATTTACTTGCCTGCTTCCTAAAGAACTAATGTGGCCTGTTCTGCTGTAGAGGCAGTGGCTTTCCAACCCTAGAGCTATGATCTTGTGCTTTGAGACTGTGGGTTATGGAGGAATTGTTAGCGTCACCCTAGAGTCCATCACGTGGATCCATTCGTTCATCTCACGTAGCCTGTGCTTAAAAGCAGACAGACTCCCGCAAAGTTCCCACTTTACCTGAGATGGTAACACCAAGTGAATTGCAAGTTCGTTTCTGCCGCCCGTATCTGCTTCCCTCGAATTCGGCAATTTGCCTCGCAGCCAGCCAATAGGGTGGGTGTTTCCAGTTTGTATCGTCATCACCATCATCGTCAATTATTTCATTGTATTTAGTAATCCTGCGGCGGGGGGTTCCCTTTTCATTGTGCTGTAATAACATCAACCTACTGAGCGAACCTGTATAAGATAAAGTAAATTGCAAATATTGAGTATATGTGGCAGAGAATTGAAGGGGGCCATTGGTGTTTTTGTCCGTTAGTTGACTTCTTCCAACAAATGAATATTTTCGAGTTTATTTCTTAATTCTCATGATTAATGGATAGCAAAAATGGTTGTATCCTTGCCCATTAACCTCATTCATGTGATATTTATGTCCAAGGCACTGTGGTGGATGTTAAGGGTGACAGGTAAATGTGAGTCTTACCATCAAAGAGTTTGTAGTCTGATAAAGGAGACTGGATTCACATCTGGAAGCTTCTAGCACAGAGTAGAAAATAACTGCCTCAAGTAAAATACAGATGATGTGCTATGGGATTTTAGAGGGCTGAGAGAGGAAAGACTTTCATTTGGAATGATTAGTGACCTGTTAGGGTAATATTTAGGCTGAGCCCGAAAGCCCAGGTAGGACTGAGATACGGAGAAACGGAAGGAAGAGGCGAATATAAAGTGGGGAATTTCAGGGCTGACGTGGAAAGCTTTGCGGAGGCGATCCCTTCACGGGTGGAAGGCAGGAAAAAGTTTGAGAAGGTGGGTGAAAGGTGGACGGACCAGGCCTCGGATGTGAGGTTAAGGTGGGACTGAAAATGTTAGGTAGAGGGTCCCGGTAGAATTTAGACTGAGGAGAGGATGCAGACCAGAGCAGTCTGGGGGAACGAAGGGGTGACGTCAGGCAAGGTGAATGAGAGGAGGAAAACCCCTTGTGTCTCCAGGAATTGCAGGGACTGTTCAAGAAGAGTGAAACCCAGGAAATGGGAATATGTTTAAAGAGGAGGGAGAATGTTTTGAGGACTTCTGTATTCAGCAGAATCATGGCATGTCCGTGACGTGCCCTGACCCTGGGAGCACACGGATATAAATTCTGCCTCTCTTGACCCCTGGCGGCTTGCAGAAGGTCAGAGCCCATGATCAGGAAGTGCGTGTGTGACCACCAGCCGTCTCGTGGGTCAGGGAAGAGGCCTCTCTAAGGAAATGATGTGTGTTTTTGTAAGATGAGGGAGGGGGTGATCAAGTGGGGCAGGAGAGGTATGGGGAAAAGAGCCTTCCTGGCCCAACCAGGCAAGCACACAGGAACCTGCACCAGCCAGGGATGGTATTTCCCAGTGTGTGTGTGGAGGGGTTGGGGACCTGGATTCCAGACTTTGTTCAGCCTCTCATGAGCGTTTCAGGATGCCGGGCAGTAAATGTGGGTAACCTCCCCTCCTCTGTCCCTAACCTGTTGCAACTATAATAAATCAGATCACATGTTACCATGTTTCCAGTGTGTGCTCCGGGGTCAGCAACGGCACCCGTAGTCGAGACAGCCTCAGCATAGAGGCGGCGGGAGATGCTAGAAGGGAGGGCGGAGAGGCGAGGTGAGGGTCACCTCACGAAAACCCAGGTGGGGACTTTTCTGGGTGAGGGGCTGGAGGTAAGAAGACTGCTGTGTAGAAAGACACGTAAGGATTGACAAGAAGATGAGATTTTTCTTTGGGGGGTTGGTGCGTGGGGGGTTATGAGCGGGGAGAGGAGGAAAGTCAGTGGTGGAAATCTAGAAAGATTGCAAGTCTGAGAAGGCAGGGATGTGGCGGCTGATGGGATTGCTTGTTTCTGTGCTGATTTACAGTCTTAAATGTCAGTGAGTTCTTGTGACACCTGGAGTTACCATGTAGAACGATGTACCACCCCACCCCCGAAGACACCTGATCGGAGACAAGTTGAGGCACTTGCAAGGCATGGAGGACCCTGATCTAACAGAGGAGCACCTCCTCCACCCCCGAGTCCTGCCTGAAGCTCTTCCTCAGACTCCTCCCCACACCCAGAGCCTTAAAGGAGTTTTGCCTGACCGGCTAAGGTCCCTAGAGTATTTCCTTCATTTCATTGATTCACGCTTTGTGGATTATGTCCCAAAGACGGTGAATTGTACTAGGGAGTTCTGTCTCCACTATCCACGAGGAGAGGCGTAGGTCCATACCAGTGTTCTTCACTTTGGGCACGCAGTCATTGGGAAGGAAGATTTTTGAGAAGGTGTGAGCCCGCCAAAGGCTCCAAGAATTTTGCTTTGCTTATTTTTGCGTGGTTTTGGATAGACCTTTCAAAAACACTCCTTTGCTGATGGAGTTTGTGATGATTCATTTCAAGTTTCAAAATAAATGTTTCCACTCAAGCAATTCAGCAAATCAGATTTCCTCCAACCATCTCAGCCTGATACTCAGTCCCAGGGCCCATCTGTAACTCCCGTGCTTTGATGTGAAAAGCGATTCTAGGTTAAAAGCAGAGATGTCACCTTTGCAGGGACTGAACTTCATCAGGACCCTTGGTGTCAGGGCACACTCAGGTTTTCTATCGGTGGATCCCGTGCGCAGATGTGAACAGTCGTTCTCCAAGTGGAATGTGGTTCTTGGCAAAAGGAAGTAAAGTCAGGTTTGACTTACAAAAAGGAAATTTTCAGATTTTTCTTGATGAAATTTAAGAGGGGGGTGACGAGAAAGAGAATATACTTACCAGCTGAGAAAAATTCCTAAAACATTTGTTTCTCAATTCCTCACAGTCCACACCCTGGAAATCACTCCCTCCCCTTTTCAGAAGGAAAAGTACCATATGAATACTTATTCCAGCGACATAATTAAGCAGTGAGGTCTTTTAAGATTTCTGGAAAAGTGGGGCGCCTCGGGGGGCTCCGTCGGTTAAACGTCCGACTTCAGCTCAGGTCATGATCTCACGGTTCGTGGATTCGAGCCCCACATCAGGCTCTCTGCTGACCACTCAGAGCCTGGAGCCTGCTTCAGATTCTGTGTCTCCCTCTCTCTCTGACCCTTCCCTGCTCTCTCTCTCTCTCTCTCTCTCTCTCTCTCTCAGAGATAAATAAAACATTTAAAAAACTAAAAAAAAAGATTTCTGGAAAAGGCTGTTTTATACTTTTTAATCAACATGCTGCTATAAGATCAGTTTTGTAACCTCTGCCCGCGGATAAAACGAAACGTGGCATTCCTGTCTCTGCTTGTGGCAATGCAGGGTCGTTTTTGCTTGAACTATTTATGATCTGTGCCTGGTGCTGCAAATTTAGCCATCTTACCCAAATCCTAATGCCTCACCTTGCCTCACATCAAGCTGAGTTTGGGCAGGACTGCCATTTTTCTCTCAGATTGGGACTTCTTAAAACTCAGTTATTCATTGAAAAGAATAAGCTAAACGAGTCTGTTCCCTGTGCCAGGCTAATGCTGGTTTCTGGGCGCCCAGTCGGGGACCCGCACGGCTCTAACTCTTCCCTACCCTACCTGACAGCACTACCTCTGGGGCCAGTCACAAGGACACGCAGTCACAGCCACGAAGTTGATCCACAAAATGCTGTATCTTCTTCTTTTTTTTTTTTTTTTAAATTTTTAAGTTTATTTATTTATTTTTGAAAGAGAGAGGGGCGCCTGGGTGGCTCAGTCGGTTAAGCGGCCACCTTCGGCTCTGGTTATGATCTCGCGGTCCATGAGTTCAAGCCCCGCATCGGGCTCTGTACTGACAGCTCAGAGCCTGGAGCCTGCTTCAGATTCTGTGTCTCCCTCGCTCTCTGCCCCTCCCCCCTTTCTCTCTCTCTCTCTCTCTCTCTCATTGTCTCTCTCTCTCTCTCTCTCTCAAATATAAATAAATTTAAAAAAAGAGCAGGAGAGAGAGGATCCCAAGCGGGCTCCACACCGCCAGCCCCAGTGCGGGGCTCGAACTCACATACCTGAGCCAAAACCAAGAGTTGGACACTCAACTGGCTCAGCCATCCAGGTGCCCCCAGAATGCTATATTTTCAAGTAAGGGATGTGAGACAATAAGCCCACGTGTTATTCCCCTTGAAGGGCCACTCGGTGCTGCGCACAGGTTTTGAAAGATCTACAAAACATGAAAAAGATGGAGGGACGAACATTAGATGCTACATGCGACAGAGGGGATGGGTAACTGCGTGTGGCCTGTGCCGTCTGGAAGGCCTCTGGGTGGCCAGTGTAGCGGAGGGTGGTGATGAGACCCCGAAGCACGTAGGTGAAGTGCGTGGGCCTTGCTCGCTGAAATCTACAAAGGCAGAATCTTTTGGAAGCTTTTTAGATTTTTGTACAAATGAAACTACAGCGTATGACCTAAACAACTAAACAACTCACTACTAACCCAGTCATAATATACTTAAAACCATGTCTCCAAATTCATATTCAGAACTGGTTTTTGGTTTTTTTTCCCCCAGCTTGGGTTTGTTGTCGACACAGCAACTGTTGAAGGAGAGCACAGCCGCGGTCCTGCCGCACTTTATCAGTTGCACCGATGTTTGCAAACACGGAATTGGGCTGGAGACTCATTATTGTCATTCAGTTAAATAGTTCTTAGTTTCTTATATATTCACTGTCTCTTTTATAAACATATTTTTTTAAGTTTTATTTAGAGAGAGAGAGAGACAGCATGAGTCAGGGAG
The DNA here is from genome assembly GCF_008692635.1 of Crocuta crocuta. Classification (NCBI taxonomy): domain Eukaryota; kingdom Metazoa; phylum Chordata; class Mammalia; order Carnivora; family Hyaenidae; genus Crocuta; species Crocuta crocuta. The sequence continues at coordinate 4,816,252 of NW_027532842.1, read as the reverse complement.
GGGCGGAGAGAGAGGAGAAAGAGAATCCAAGCAGGCTCCGCGCTGACAGCACAGAGCCCCACATGGGGCCTGAACCCACCAAGTGCTAGATCACGACCTGAGCTGAAACCAAGAGTTGGATGCTTCACTAGCTGAGCCCCCAGGCGCCCTTCAGTGTCCCTTTTAACAAACCCCGTATTACCTGTATTTGAAGCAGTTGGGTTGGTGTATGCTCGTAAGAAGCACGAACTAGAGTCCCAGATTTCATGAACCCTTTTAACTGTATTAGGAAGTTGAATTGAAGTGCATTAGCAAGGGTGGTAATAGACTGTTAAAACCCCCAAATCTTAGGGGCATAGCCCATTAACAGCTTATTTCTTAATCATGTCACCATCAAATGGAGGGGTGCATTGAGCATGTTTTCTTTTCTTTGATTTTTTTTTTAATTTTTTTTTTTTAATTTCTAGGAGAGAGAGAGAGAGAGACAGCGTGAGCAGGGGAGGGTCAGAGAGAGAGGGAGTCACAGACTGAAACAGGCTCCAGGCTCTGAGCTGGCAGTCAGCACAGAGCCCGACGCGGGGCTCGAACCCACGAACCGCGAGATCATGACCTAAGCGAAAGTCGGCCACTTAACCGACTAAGCCACCCAGGCGCCCCTCTTTGATTTTTTTAATGTTTATTTATTTTTGAGAGGCAGAGGGAGGGAGGAAGAGAGGGAGAGCCCAAGCAGGGGAGGGACAGAGAAAGAGAGAGGATCCAAGGCGGGCTCTGCGCTGACAGCAGAGAGCCCAGGGCGGGGCTCGAACTCATGAACTGCGAGATCATGATCTGAACGTAAGTCAGGTGTGTAACAGGCTGAGCCACCCAGGCACCCTAAGCATATATTCTTGTTTTCCTCGTTTCTGATGCTCTGATTACTGGGGCCTTGATCCTGGGGAAACTGTCCTTCCCAGGGCTACCTAATTTGGAGAGAGAGCAAAGGACTCCCCTCCAAGAATGTCTCTCAGATCAACCAGTCCAGAGCCCACACCCCCAACCATCTCCTCTGTTAACTGTCACATAGCAATGCAATATCCCCCCTGCCCTAAATCACCCCGGGGCCAGATACCAGACAACTAGGGACCCCCTCTCACCCAGAGCCTGGTGAAATTACTCGCACCATCCGGTCCTAAGCTTACACAGCATACCTGCCCTTTCTTGCCTGTTCATCTCCTGAAAACCCCAACAATGACTCTGGACCACGCTCTGCCCTTTCCTCCTCTTCCTCCTGACTGACCCTGGCGCCTCCCCGTGTGGCCCTGCAAGGCATCCATTTCTCCTGTTTCTGGGGAACTGTAATGTTGAACTTCTTCCTTCATGACAATCATTTCCATGCCTGCGTATCTTACCATACCTCATTAAAACAAATTCTGGAGCCATTTCAATACAATGGGGCTCCGTCTCATGACCCCTGAGTTCACCCTCAGCCTTAACATTGAGTGGCAGGGGACAGAGCCAGGGGAAGCCACCTCAGGCAGCAAACGACCCATCACTGCTGCTCACGTGTGATTGGCAAGGACAAGTCACAGGGCCCCATGTAGGTACGAGGGGCTGGGGAGTGCTATTCAGCCGCACACCGGAGAATAAGGCACAAGTCTGTGGCCACGCAGTTGGCTGTTTGACATTGACATTCAAGTTTATTTTCCATTGTTTTTACCGCCTTTTTTTTATAAGCTACCTTTTTAAAATCCATTTTTAGTAAACGAAAGTGCGAAAAAGAAACAGATTGAAATGTGAGTTCCATCCTTGACTTTATCCATCAGTAAAGGGCAGTAGAGAGGAGAAAATCCAGCAAAAGGCTTATATAACCAGGAACTCAACCCAGCACTGGTTATGAACGTAATTATAATCACTAACACTTGTATAAACTCTACCTTCTATCAACTCTTTCCAATATTTTGTACCGCTCTTTACCGAGAAAGGAAAAAATAAATTTTCTCTTTGTGAATACGTAGCACTGGAAACAGAAAGCATAGTTTCAGTTACAGTGCAGGCCATGCAGGCGTTTGAGCAGCGTGAGTTCTCCAGGTCTGTAAGTTAGAGAGTTGAAACTTGAAAGGCATCTTCACTTTCAGTATTATGTTAATCTAATGGTACCTGATTGTGGCGGTACCCCCTCCGAACGTCTGCAGTCTTGGGGGGCCCAAAGAGCAAGATGGGGAAAAGACACCCTATTACTATTCTGGAAGAAGGGCTCCGGGAAGTTCTGAAGCCAAAGGCTGGGAGAGGGAAGGCAGGAGGAACTCGGCATCGGCTCTTCAGCCAGAATTCTTGGCAGGTGCTTGATGTCAAGGGAACCGTGCCCCTAGGTCAGATCCCGCCGAGTCCTCTGTGAGTGAGGTGCCTGGGATTTGTGATCCAGGTGTCCTGCGGATTCTTACTACATTAGAAATGCACGGATAAATCCGCCCCATCTGTTTTCTTGATTATTAAATCCTGCCTTCTCTGACTGTCCAGGACCATGGCATAACTTTGTCTCCAGATATTTTGTCTCCTGACTAAAATATCCAGCCACCTCTGGATATGTTTTTGCGGTTTAGCTGGGTAATGATGTAATATTTTTAATGAGCATTTAATTGAAATGGCATCTTTATGAAATGTCACCAACCTAGCCCTTTGGAATATTCCGAAGTAAGTTCCCTGATCATTCTGTCGGCTCAGAAAAATGAGACATACTTTCCCTGCATATCGTGGGTTTTCCCCGCAAATATTTTCAAAGAGGTTCTTGCAGCCAACATTTTTGGGCTGTCGCTACTAATGTGGAAGGTCTGTGTGGTTTTGCCCCAATTGTTCACCAAGGTCTGTTTTAGTGACCATTTCTAAACCACACTTGGCTAATCCTACATTATGTGGGCCCCTGGATCCAACCAGATTTTGCAAGTAACAGAAGTCTGGAAGCAGAGTGTCACCCGCTGCTGTGGTTCAACGGACCCTGACGTCCCAGTATTACCTTGGCCTCTAAGAGAATGTGCTAACTCCTCCGGACAGTGTCTCCCACTCTGGCACTTAATGTCTGCCACTTCTGATGTAGATAGTGAACACCATCGCCATATTAGGTTTTACATCACGTGTAGCCGCGGTAAAATCATTCTAAATTTGCCCAATTCTTTTAGGCTCTCCACTCTGGAAATCTTCCGAGGGGGTTTTTGGGAGAGGCATCGCCTCTCTCTCATTTTCATCTCTCACCTGGGGGAATTTGATCCACGATTTGCAAAAGGCTGACTGGCCCGGCATTTGTTAAATGCCAGCTGGTTCTGGGGCAATGGGGGAGCTTAATCGTTCTTTACTCCCCCCCTCCTCCCCTTGCTCAGTTAAGCCTTTGTTTGCTAATGATGGGTTTCCGTTGGGAAGTCCTGCTGGGCAAGAGAGGAAAACAAAGCCTTGGTGAGATTACATCTCTCCACACGCGGATCTCTCTTGTTAGGGACCTTTTGAGAGCCTGGAATGGTTTGGCGCTGCCCACCTCACCATTCAGGGCACACCACGCAGCCCCACCCCCAGCCTGCGCAGCTCACCCCTCTACCCCACTGGGCAGGAGTCTGCCTCCGTACCTCTGTGCAAGCTCATTTTCTTTTTGCCTGAATTGCCCCTTCCCTACTCACTGCGCCCTTCCTCTTTAGCTGTCTGTACCACCCCATGCTGCTTTGTGCGAAGTAGTGTTCTCACTATCATCTACACGGATGGTGGTCGCATACTGTTCTTGAAGGCTATCTTGGGGAACTTAACCACTCATCTGGGTCGGGGAGTTACTTTTTCCCTCTAAAAAGAAAAGCACTTGAGAGTTTACATATCTGACTGAAATAAAAACAGCCGAACGACAGGAAAGATGGTGTCCTGAGTGGATTGTTGGAATCATACAAGCACTATTCAGTTTAAGCAAAGCAGGAAGAAATAATTCGTCAGCAGCGTGCTTCAGGAATAAACTGGACAGTCTCAGTGGGCTTTCCCACTCTTGAATTATCGGCAAGCTATAGCTCATTGCCACATTCATTCACAAATGATTTCTTAGGACTTCTGATCTTCTCTTCAGTAGTGTGTTATTGGCAAGATTTAACAAAGAACGATGCCCGCAGGTATTTGCCTGTAAAGCAGTTGAAATATAACCTGTACGAGAATAATCCATTGCACGGGAATTTCCCCAACAGGGGATGCGATGACTGGTGACTTATCTGAAGGATGCTACTACCTTCTTTGAAGCTTTTGGCGTGTCCCAGAATCTCAGGCTGGTTTAGGAGTTTCTCTTTCAAGGAATACATTATTTCCAGATGGTCACCCATTTCGACTGAGGCAGTTGAGATAGATACTCGTTCCTCAGCAGAAAACGAAGATGCGGTGCTGACCTATCCTTCCAAAATAATGGACACGAATAAAAGGTTTATCCATCCTCTCTAAAAGTTATTCTAAGTGCATGCAGATTACCTCGAGCATCAGCGTTTTATTTCATGCCAGGGAGCATTTTGCTTTTTTGACCGTGGAAATTAATGCATCACTAGGCTCAAGAAGCTGTAGTTGGAAAATGTCTTTTAGAGAAAATCTCCCTATTTTCTCTCCGTGCTGAGTTGCCGGCAGAGGGTTCAGTGGAATTCAGGGTCTCTGTGGAGGTGCTCTCCTCCTAGGTGAGTTCTCAGTCCTCCAGGTAATGAGAGGGTTTGGCCCGTTTAAAGGCCATCAGGCATTGCGAGTTGCATGCTTGGTACCGAAGGCTCCTGCTGTGTGTGCAAATCGCTGGTGGGAACAGTTGGGGGTCACTGCGTTCTCTCCACGGCCTGACTGGAGAGGAGAGGGTTCCCATCCTACATTAGACACTGTTTCGGAGTCTAGTCTATGTACTTCTAGACATTTCCGCTTCCTCTTTTGTCTCACTCCAAATGCTGTGGTTCTCAGCCTGGGCGATTTTGCCCCCCGGGGACATTTGGCAACGTCTGGAGAAAGTTTTCATTGTCAGCCAGTGACTGGGTGCTCCTGGCATCTAGTGGGTAGAGAGAGGCGGGGGGGGGGGGGGGGGGAAG
>NW_027532842.1:4800618-4811023 GCF_008692635.1 Crocuta crocuta | reverse complement strand
AGCCTGCGATGCACAGGACAGTCGCGCGCAACAAAGAATGACCTGGAAGAATGTCGGACTGACGCAGTGCCCACCCGCACTCAGGTTTCAGGGCTTTGCTGCTGCTCCCCGGGCCTGCGCGCCGCGTTTGCTTCCGTGCATGGCCCAGAATTTCCGTCCTAGGAATCTCAGTTTCTGCCCTCAGTTCTCTCCTGAAAGTTCTTTCCCCTTAGGTGCTGGTACTTCCCAGGAGCGCTTTTTAATACAATGTTTTTCCCTCTTGAACTTAATTCCTTTTATTCTCTGGGATCCATTTTTCTAGCTCAGTAATGAAAACAAATCCTTACTTGCAGTTTATTATCACAAAGTGGGTGATCTTTTTCATGTCATTTGACCTCTCTTTGCTGCCCTAGTTTTCTCATCTGAAATATGCAGGTAATAATACCGTCTCATACAGTTGTTAGAATATCAAAGGAGTATTACGTATTAGTAACACTAATAATTGTATATTAGTAATACATAGATTGGTAAGCATATGAATATACACAGAGTGCTCAAAACAGAGCCATATAGTGGGTAACATGTTCTCTCTCCATTGTAGAATTTCCTACCACGCTCAACACTTTTCTCTTGACGTCTATAAAATATGAAATTCACTCTAAGCCCTTCATGTTGGACCAATGCTTTATTTAATTTCTTTTAGTACATGAATCTGCCAACGTTTGAAACACTAGTACTAAAGGGCAATTTAAAAAGTCGTCAAAACCATAATTGTGAACCTTGATTTTCAGTTTGGTCTCTCACCTCTTCTCACTTTTCCATCTGGTCGCCCTGGACCCTAGACTCTGTTAGGGCTTGATGTAGGTTGAACTTCAGGGTACTCGGGTGTTTGTGCTGCATTCATTTACACGTAGACTGAGACCAGGAAATCCACCTTGAGCTAAATTGAACAGGAGGAAGGCCTGAAATTCTCAGGTTTCCACCATTCCCCCCCGGGGGCTGGTGTACAGCTAAGAATGCAGACCTTACGGTCTTAGAATTTCTATCGTAGAGGAATTGGGGTGATAATTCAGTCATCATCATCTGTATCTGGCATGAAATCCCCAATTTATAGAAGTGGAAGCTGAGACTTAGAAGCTAACATTTTAAAGAACTAAATAACGGCAGAGCTAGAACAAGAGAGCAGGGCTACGTGGTCTTTGAATGCTCGTCGCTAACCTGCCTCCCTTCTCACCACCTCATTTTTCTCAATATGCTTTTGTTTCTCTCTTAATAGCATTATGCGTCTTTGTTAACCTGTTCTTCCTACTGTGAATTTAAGATACTGACCCCTTGGTCAGGGCCCTTGGGAGGGCATCTGGGTGGCGCAGTCGGTTGAGCGTCCGACACTTGATTTCAGCTCAAGTCATGATCTAGTAGTTCGTGGGATTGAGCCCTGAGTCAGGCTCTGTGCGGACAGTGTGGTGCCTGATTGGGATTATCTCTCTCTCCCTCTCTCCCTCCCTCCCCCCACTCTCTGTCTCTCTCCCTCTCCCTCCCTCTGTCCTTCTCCCTCTCTCTCTCTCCCTCTCCCCCTTCCTCCGTCCCTCCCTCCCTTTCTCCCTCCCCTCCCCCTCCCCTGTCTCATGTACTCTCTCAAAATAAATAAGCATTAAAAATAAATACATATACAAAATACTGACCACTTGGGACCAAATTTTAATGTGTCGCTCTTTTTATCAGTGTCCCTATATTAATATGACCAGAACCAGTGTTCTCCATCTCAAGTAAATGATAACACCATTTGCCTAGGTGCTCAGGCAGAAACCTGAAATCACCCTTGATTCTTCATGTTCTTTCCCACCCCGTAGTCACATCCTAAATCCTGTCATGTACACCTTCAAAATAGGTGCCAACCCCTATCATTTCATTCCACCTCCAACATCACCGCTCTGGCCTGCAATGTCCAATAGAACTTTCTGGACAGTAGTGATGTTCTGTATTCCCTTCTGTCCAACAGAGTAGTCACTAGCCACCTGCGCCCGTTAGGCATTTGAAATGTAGCAAAGTGTGTCTGGAGAACTGAATTATTGTTAATAACTGCTTTATTAGTACATAATTTACATGCCCTACAATGTACCCCAATTCTATGGTGTTTAATATATTCAAATAGTTGTGCAATTGTCACCTTAAGCAATGTTTGAGCATTTTAACCTCGCCCAAAAGAAACCCCATACCTATGAGCAGTTACTCCTCATTTACCCTCCCCCCCAAAACCCACCTCCTGTCAATCAATAATCTACTTTCTGTCCCTGTAGACTGGTCTATTCCAAACAGCTCAGGAAGTAGAATCCTACAATAGATGGCCTTTTGTGACTGGCTTCTTTCAGTTAGCACCAGATTTTCAAGGTTTACCCATGTTATAGCACATCTCAGTATTTTATTCCTATTTATTGCCCAGTAATGGAATAGTAGGTGTTTTGAACTCTTTTCCTTCCTTCCCTTTTAATGAAATTCTGCCTAAGAGTCCAGTCTCTCTCCTGAGCTTTGAGATCATTCCCTTGTAAGTCAGTGGCCATCTCTCTGTGCTCCCCGTGGATAACTCTTACGTTCCCTGACAGCCGTCCCTTAATTTAGGCATATGGCTAATGCTGCCCGTTATGTCACTTTGCGAGCCATCTTCCCTTATATCCACAAATTTACCTATCTAGAGTCAGGAGAAGGGCGATGCCTGGGAGCTTGATCCCCACCCACAAGCCCCAGAGTCTGCCTATGATGCTGCTTGACCATTTTAGTGTTTTAGAAAACTGAACGGATGTTGAATCTTTCATGAGAGTCAGATTCCTCAAAGCAGATGTGTAAATCAGCAAGCCAAAATACTTGTGTACAGCAGCTCTTGGGTTGGAAATTTGAATACAAAAAATCCCTGTATACTCAGTATGTAGGCCACAGATCTAAATTTGAGTATAAAAGGAGATTGGCAGTGTCATCCAGAGAAACCATTCCTGATGCTGAAACAGGCTTCACCCCCTCAGGATAGTAACCAGACTTCCCACAGCTGGCAAGTTAGACAATTCTGTCAGAGTTCAGCCTCAGTGATCGTTTTATCCATTGTAATAGTCATCCCTAAAAAGAAAAAAAGTAGAAAAGATTTTTTAAAACTTGAAGCTTCAACACCCTCATATTTTCTAAATGTCTCTCGTTGGATTGTTCACATTCCTCCAATTTTTAGATGTCATGTGGTTGCATATGAGAACATGAGTAGTGACTTCTCTGAGGTCCGTGATCATGAATTGATCTGTATTCATGGAGTTATCTTTATTGGCCTGTAATTCCAATTTAGCAGAAATGAAAATTGAAGAGTAAGGGAACACTCAGAAAGAGTCTAATACTGGCATTAAAAAAAGATAGATAATGACCTCCTTACTCTTTCCTTTGTTTAACCCAACAAGGGGAGATTTTAATCTTTACAAAAATGTAAATTTCAGTGCAGTTTCAGGTGTTTGGTTCAATATGTTGGAAACATGATTTTCTTTGTTTGCTTCATTTGAAGAAGACACAAGATGAAAAAACTCACAGTTAGAAATAGGAGGCATTAGAATCACAGATGATGCAATTTTTGAAAATCCCTTACAATTTAATAAATGTTTCCAAAGTTCTATTTTTATGTTCTGAACAAAACAGATTGCAGTGCTCTTCCCCAGAAGTTAGTAATAACTTTCTTTGTTTTTCAGATACTCCATTGGCCAGTGGCCAGGCCACAGACTATTTATTTGTTGGAAATATTGTTTACACGGTAAGTTTATCTCTTTACGGAACTGTTCATAAGTGGCACATGTGTGGGCTCTGCCTCTGAAAAACCTTTATATAAGGCCTTTCTTTATATTATTTGTTTCAAATCTTTAAACCATATAGTATAGATTCCTTGAGGTTCAAAATGGTTGTGAAATGCTTACCTACTTTTTTAGTGGAGATTTGACAGAGTCGAGATTTCTGGACAGGTTACGCCTTTCTTCAAATGACAGTTTCACATCTGTCTGTGAAAAGGGCAACACAGAAAGGTGATTTTCCCCCAAATCTTCCCAAGTTAAGAAAAGCACAAAAGTAACTCCAGCTGCCTCTGGAGAGGAGACTTGTGATTCTCCTGGGAAATAAAACTAAGTCACCGAGGATAATATGTTTTCCCCACTTCCTCTGTCTTCACAGTATGTTGTTGTCACTGTCTGCCTGAAAGCTGGTTTGGAGACCACAGCTTGGACTAAAGTAAGTTTTCTCTGGAATTGTTTCTCTATCTTTATAGGGTGTGTGTGTGTGTGTGTGTGTGTGTTGTGTGTGTTTTATGGCATGGAATCTCTTTAAGCCTTGGGAAAACAATCAGCAGTATCTAGCTATCTTATTTAAATTTTGCATGTAAAAATTGCCATTTGATCTTTATCAGGGCAAATTTGCAATCCAGAGTTTTCTGATGATTCATTTGCTTGGCACTTACTAACATCTCTAAGCTCTTAACGGTTTTCTCGGGGCACCTAGGTGGCTCAGTCAGTTAAGCGTCCGACTTTGGCTCAGGTCACTATCTCACAGTTCGTGGGTTCGAGCCCCGTGTCGGCCTCTGTGCTAACAGCTCAGAGCCTGGAGCCTGTCTTCGGATTCTGTGTGTGTCTCTCTCTCTCTGACCCTCCCCTGCTCATGCTGTCTCTATCTCTCTCTCAAAAATAAATAAAACATTAAAAAATTAAAAAAAAAACAGTTTTGTCATTTCAAGTGCATAGGCATGTTGTTAAAACAAAACAAAACAAATACAGAAAATACAGAAGGACAAAAAGGAGAATTTTTAATTTCCTTAACTTGACCACCAAGAGACAGTTACTGTTAATACTTTTCTGGACAACATTACAGACTTTGTTCTGTGTGTATTTTTAATAAGAGAATGCATTACAGAGCACGTAGGTTTGTGATCTTTTTTCAGTGAGGAATATATCATGAACATTTTCCATACCTAAAAGTATACTTTCATAAAACCTTTGTTCATGATGAAAGACTATTAAGTTTTATCCAGTTCCAACATTTAATCATTCCCAAACTTCAGACGTTTTGCTGATTTGCCACATGTCAGGATGATAACTCGTGTTTTGTGTTTGTCTATCACTGCTGTTTAAATGGGCTCTACTTGTGTCTGGGAAAATGAAGGAGGAGGTTGGAAATGAATGTGGAAGCAGGGAATCCATTAAGAGACAAGGGCAATTCATCCAGATGAGAGGTGATGGTGGCTTGGCCTGGGATGTTACAGGAGGAGGTAGTGAGAAATGGTCAGATTCCAGATGCTAGTTTTTAAAAAAGCTAGCAGACCTTGATGATGGATTCTGTCATGGAGCGTGGAAGAAAGGAAGACATCAAGCATCATCACATTAAGAGGACAAAGGAGAAAAAGCTGGCAACTCATTAGGTGCTTAAAGGATTGTTAAGATGTCCTATCCATCCCAGATTTGTAAAAAGTTCTTTGGAAAATGGAGAGAACAACCAAAGTCTCAATAAGTAAGAACAGCTTGTTCTTTTTCTCCGTTCAGTGCTTTCTTACTGATTAACAAGGCCTGGCTTTATGTAGCTCCATGTTGGAGCAAACGCTGCTGAGGCCCAGTGAAAGGCCTGCTAACAGTATGGGATGGGTCTAGAAGGTCACCTGAGGCAGCAAAAGCACCTTGATCTTCAGGGTAATTTGGGGCCACCAGTTACTTGAATTCACCATTAAACATTCTGAGACCAGATCATCAGAAGATGGAATCTTCCAGTGACTAGTGATAGGCCAAATGTTCCCATAAAGAAAGGTGGCTTAGACACAGGGACCCTGCTGCAGGTGGGGTTCAGGTGGCTCCCCTGTGCCAGCGGACGAGCCCTGCCTGAGCGTGTGTTTCCTTTTGCAGTTCAGTCACCTGGCTGTCTGGGGAAGCATGCTGATCTGGCTGGTGTTCTTTGGCGTCTACTCCACCATCTGGCCCACCATCCCCATTGCTCCAGATATGAAAGGACAGGTCAGTGCTACTAATTGGGAATGGGCTTTCCATGTCCAGTGACGATGGTGCTTTCCATGCACGGGCTTCTCATGTCTCATGACACCCAGGAACTTCAGGAGAGGTTGGTATTGCCTGCTTCCGTAAAATTCACCAGGAAGGAAATAAGCCAGATCAGAGCACCTGGAAGATATGGTCTCATCCACACGAATGGCATTTGAAATTTTACCCACTGTAAGTAGTCAGCCTAAATCCTCTGACCTACCCGGCACGTCCTTATTTCCATAATGGGTTGTGTGTTGATTATGCACGGTTGTGATGCGTACAGGTAGTTTTTGGCCCTTGGAAAACTGGAGATGTTTTGAGTCGGTCACAGTCTAATGATTATGTTGATGGTAGTTGTGAGGTTAAGTGTATTGTTATCCTCTGACTGGTCATTAGTCTCCTATGAAAGATAAATCTACAATTCTATGAACCAGATCATTAATTAGCCAGAATATCTTACACTCCAGGCCAACCCTATAGACCCCCATTTTGGGGTCTGTCCATAGCCACGCTGCCCGGAGACCCCCGGCAAGTGGCTGTCCCCAGGCCCCATGCTTTGGAGGCCTCTGCGCTGGGTGTCCCTGGCCAGGTAGGTTCCTCTTCCCAGGGTGAGGAGCCCATGGTACACAGAGCCAGAACCCCTCCTTCTAGTCCCTTCCCTGGGTTCCTAGGATCCTGAGCTTCCTTCCCAAACAACCACAAAAGCCTGCTTCCCAGGCCTGCCTGGTCCTCTTCCCAGATCCAGGCCTGTGTGAACACCCCTGGCCCCAAGGGGCAACTGATTGCGAGGTACGTGCAATGACTCAGTTGGGTGTTTGCATCTCTATACCCGCCCCCGTCCTTATACCCACCCCCGTGTGCGCGAGGCAGGGGCCGGGAAGAGGAGGGCTGTGGGTCAGGGGTTTCCACTCGTGTTCCTGCACCAGGAGTACATATTTTAGGGGCAGGCCTGTGCGTGCCACAGCGGCTACTGTCTCAGCCTCACTTACTCTGCACAAATAGGCCATCACGCCTGGGTCTACCCAACTCGAAATAACTGTGCATGTGAGGTAACCCAGATGTGACACGAATTGTCTTTTTCACTTGGCGAATCTGTAGTTGACGTCCCAGCGAGCCCCGGGCCTCCCGTGAGTGTGGGTGCTGAGCAGGGTGGGCGCGTTCTGCAGGGGGAGGCGTGTATGTCTCCTCAGGACGTGAGGACCAGCACGTAACACGCTTTTCAGCTCTTTTCCAAACGCAAGTGACAGAGGAAATTTCAGCGCCTTGAGTGAATCAGGAAGACTGTGTAGCACGGCAGGCGTCTCCCAGCAAAGATACTTCGTACATCTAAAGAAATCAGTTCTGTTTTAAAGCAGCCGGGCCCATCCCCAAAACAAACCGACAAGTGGCTAGAATATCTGCTCCGTGTTCTCTGACTTCTGGCCAAGGGCAGGCGTGGTCTCATGAGTGTTTCTGTCGGGGAATTTTACGGTGCGGGAACAACTGATTGCTGAGGAGACTTCCTTATGTCAGAAGACCGTGGCGGCTGGCAGAATGAAATCAGCCCACGTGCGGCCGGCCAGCAAGACCTGTTAGTTTGGAAGCCTCTCGAGGCGTCCTCACCAGAGGACCGCAGGGCTCCAGCGGGCCCTGCTGTGTGCGTTTGTCACGGCAACTCCAGCTCCCACTCCGATCACGAGGTTACTTTCCATGTGCAGAGAGGCCACGTTTGCCGGGCAGACACGAACACGCCACATTTTTGCTATCTGAGTGCTTGGCGGGCTGTGTGGTGCGACGGCTCAACCGACATTTCTGTCGCTGGGGATTTTTCGAACGCATTTGACCAGGCAGTCCTACTGCCCCAAAGCAAAGAAACTGGTATCAAACCGCAGTTCACGGTGGCATGCACATTGTTTTATTATTATTTTTTTTTTACGTTTTCCCCGTCATTCTAACTTTTTTTTGGTTGGTTTGGGCGAGGCAAATGGTGTCTTCAGATTGACCATGGCTGGCTGGGCCTGAGGCTCTCATTAGCCATTGAATGAGCCATTTCCACATCGCAGGACTTCTGAGTTGGCACTCTGCTGTCTGTGGTTAAAAAGCTGTTTATTATCACTAGTCTTCATCTGAGGGAGACTAGTGGAGACAGGGTGTCAGAGAACAATGTCAAGGACAACCTACCGCTCTTTCACTTGATATCTGCTGCCCAGGGGTCTGTCCATTCTTTGAACACTTTTGAAGAATCCCCTGCATGGAGAGTGGCCAAAACTAGCCTGAGGCCTCCCCAAGACCTCCCGCTGACTCCGAAGGGATTACAGGCTATCGTAAAGAAAGATGTGAGCCAGGCTCAGGTACGGGTAGAAATGGGGCTCCCCGGGGCTACTGGTGAAAGCATGCCGAAGCCACGGTCATCCCTTTGGCTCTAGGTTGGTATTAAGGACTCAGTGTTTGTGTCCCTAACCTCAGATTCATGTGTTGAAGCCCTAACCCCCGGTGTGATGGTAGTTGGAGGTAGGACCTTTGGGAAGTTACCAGGTCATCAGGGGGATTAGTGCCCTTATAAGAAGGGACCAGAGAGCTAGCTTACATGGTTGCTGCCATGTTGAAGATGTGATGAAAAGTTAGATGTTGGCACCGGAAAGACCGTGCCAGCACCCTGATCTCAGATGTCCAGCCTCCAGAACCAGGAGAAATAAATGTCCGTGGCTACTAAGCCCCCCTGTCTATGGTACATCGTCGTAGGAGCCTGAGCTAACACAGCTGGTGAGTACTTAGGAAGTGAGGGGTACTCAGGGAGACCGTTGTTGACATCGTTGTTATTATCATTATTATCATTATTATTACTATTAGATGTTTCTAGTGTTTTATGGAAACTATTTTTTGCAGTTCCCAGAGCGGTGGGATTTTGGCAAATGAACACGGTTCTTTTGAGCTCGGGAATTAAACTAGTGTCTAATGGCAAACGGCATTTCTCACTGTGGGGACCGAGACAGACACCCCACGCACAACATTGTCTATTCATAACATCCTAACCTATTGAAAAGATGCATTGTTTCTGCGGGGGCTTCCTAACGGATTTGGTTAAATATTTCTTTCTTTGTCTCATCCTTTATATTTGGAGTTTTTCTCATGAGGGAGAAGGCAGGTTTTCCCTCGAGGGCAAGGGAGGAGAAGGCTCTAGATGAGAGTGATTTTCCACCATCAAAGAGTCTTTATCTTCCCTCCAGTACCTCGTGATGTGGTACGCAAAGCCTAACCCGTGAGCCAGGAAGTCTCCGGGGCAGTTTCTGAACTCAGAGAAGACATCTGCGTACTTCCGTCTCCTGAAAATATACAACGTTTGTGGGATTTTTTAAGAGACACCCTGTTCTATTTTTCTAGGCCCAAGCTAGGTCTAAAGTGAATTAAGAACTCAAGTTGCGTCTATCCTGGTTAATGCCAAAGTCCCCTACCAGGGAAAATGTGTGCTGATGTTTTTCCACAGGGGATCGTACGTTTTTCTTTCTCCCAGCAGCATGAACATGAGTCACAGGCATCTCTGTAATGGGTACCCAAAGCCAGTGCTTGAAGGTAGCTTAGCCCAGAGTTGCCTACTGAAGGAGAGCGTTCAATGAGAGAGATGAGGAAAACTTTATCTAAAACTGGATCGTGAAATGTGTTTACATTTTCTTCATGTATTTCTCAAGGCTTTTGACTTGGGGAGTGTCTGAGAGGATACCATCTCATTTGACCTCTGTGTAAAAGTCAAGAGACCTGCCCCAACTAGCTTGGTAACCCTTGGTAGATCCCTTAGTCGGCATTAATCTCCTTATTGGCAAAGTCAGTATAATATGACTCACGCTGATTACCTCAGAGGAGTGTGGTACAGACATAATAAGAAAACCTGAGGGAGATGGAAGACATACCTGCTCTCTTTCCTGGAGTGACCAATTACTTTTGAACTTTTATAAACAGAAGTATTGTAACCTCAGCTCCCAATTCTTTTGGCCAAAGGATTTTAACACTTTATAGGTTCTAGATGTGATGTTTCTCCATAAGGTCAAGTGACCACCTGCATCTGAATCATCTGGGTTTCTTGTTAAAAAACAACCTCCCCCCACCAGAAAATATGTTCTTGTAAGACACACACATACACACATATATAATCACAGTCCCTGGGTGTGTAGCCCCAACCTCTGAATTTTAATAAACCTCCAAGCTATTCCTCCCTTTAATAGTTGAGAACCACTGCTCTAAAACACCTAAACGATGACTCCATCTGTGTTTGAGTCATGCAGGGTGTTATAGGAGAAGATGGTGTATTTGAAATGTTCACAAGTGATTTGTGTCTCTTGGGCAGTGCTTATGTAAGACGTGGCAGGCCTTGCCGGTGATGTAGTAAGGCTCCTAGCTTTCCAGATAGAGAATTCTACCAAAAG
>NW_027532842.1:4701413-4787708 GCF_008692635.1 Crocuta crocuta | reverse complement strand
GACTTTGGCTCAGGTCACTATCTCACAGTTCGTGGGTTCGAGCCCCGTGTCGGCCTCTGTGCTAACAGCTCAGAGCCTGGAGCCTGTCTTCGGATTCTGTGTGTGTCTCTCTCTCTCTGACCCTCCCCTGCTCATGCTGTCTCTATCTCTCTCTCAAAAATAAATAAAACATTAAAAAATTAAAAAAAAAACAGTTTTGTCATTTCAAGTGCATAGGCATGTTGTTAAAACAAAACAAAACAAATACAGAAAATACAGAAGGACAAAAAGGAGAATTTTTAATTTCCTTAACTTGACCACCAAGAGACAGTTACTGTTAATACTTTTCTGGACAACATTACAGACTTTGTTCTGTGTGTATTTTTAATAAGAGAATGCATTACAGAGCACGTAGGTTTGTGATCTTTTTTCAGTGAGGAATATATCATGAACATTTTCCATACCTAAAAGTATACTTTCATAAAACCTTTGTTCATGATGAAAGACTATTAAGTTTTATCCAGTTCCAACATTTAATCATTCCCAAACTTCAGACGTTTTGCTGATTTGCCACATTTCAGGATGATAACTCGTGTTTTGTGTTTGTCTATCACTGCTGTTTAAATGGGCTCTACTTGTGTCTGGGAAAATGAAGGAGGAGGTTGGAAATGAATGTGGAAGAGACAAGGGCAATTCATCCAGATGAGAGGTGATGGTGGCTTGGCCTGGGATGTTACAGGAGGAGGTAGTGAGAAATGGTCAGATTCCAGATGCTAGTTTTTAAAAAAGCTAGCAGACCTTGATGATGGATTCTGTCATGGAGCGTAGAAGAAAGGAAGACATCAAGCATCATCACATTAAGAGGACAAAGGAGAAAAAGCTGGCAACTCATTAGGTGCTTAAAGGATTGTTAAGATGTCCTATCCATCCCAGATTTGTAAAAAGTTCTTTGGAAAATGGAGAGAACAACCAAAGTCTCAATAAGTAAGAACAGCTTGTTCTTTTTCTCCGTTCAGTGCTTTCTTACTGATTAACAAGGCCTGGCTTTATGTAGCTCCATGTTGGAGCAAACGCTGCTGAGGCCCAGTGAAAGGCCTGCTAACAGTATGGGATGGGTCTAGAAGGTCACCTGAGGCAGCAAAAGCACCTTGATCTTCAGGGTAATTTGGGGCCACCAGTTACTTGAATTCACCATTAAACATTCTGAGACCAGATCATCAGAAGATGGAATCTTCCAGTGACTAGTGATAGGCCAAATGTTCCCATAAAGAAAGGTGGCTTAGACACAGGGACCCTGCTGCAGGTGGGGTTCAGGTGGCTCCCCTGTGCCAGCGGACGAGCCCTGCCTGAGCGTGTGTTTCCTTTTGCAGTTCAGTCACCTGGCTGTCTGGGGAAGCATGCTGATCTGGCTGGTGTTCTTTGGCGTCTACTCCACCATCTGGCCCACCATCCCCATTGCTCCAGATATGAAAGGACAGGTCAGTGCTACTAATTGGGAATGGGCTTTCCATGTCCAGTGACGATGGTGCTTTCCATGCACGGGCTTCTCATGTCTCATGACACCCAGGAACTTCAGGAGAGGTTGGTATTGCCTGCTTCCGTAAAATTCACCAGGAAGGAAATAAGCCAGATCAGAGCACCTGGAAGATATGGTCTCATCCACACGAATGGCATTTGAAATTTTACCCACTGTAAGTAGTCAGCCTAAATCCTCTGACCTACCCGGCACGTCCTTATTTCCATAATGGGTTGTGTGTTGATTATGCACGGTTGTGATGCGTACAGGTAGTTTTTGGCCCTTGGAAAACTGGAGATGTTTTGAGTCGGTCACAGTCTAATGATTATGTTGATGGTAGTTGTGAGGTTAAGTGTATTGTTATCCTCTGACTGGTCATTAGTCTCCTATGAAAGATAAATCTACAATTCTATGAACCAGATCATTAATTAGCCAGAATATCTTACACTCCAGGCCAACCCTATAGACCCCCATTTTGGGGTCTGCCCATAGCCACGCTGCCCGGAGACCCCCGGCAAGTGGCTGTCCCCAGGCCCCATGCTTTGGAGGCCTCTGAGCTGGGTGTCCCTGGCCAGGTAGGTTCCTCTTCCCAGGGTGAGGAGCCCATGGTACACAGAGCCAGAACCCCTCCTTCTAGTCCCTTCCCTGGGTTCCTAGGATCCTGAGCTTCCTTCCCAAACAACCACAAAAGCCTGCTTCCCAGGCCTGCCTGGTCCTCTTCCCAGATCCAGGCCTGTGTGAACACCCCTGGCCCCAAGGGGCAACTGATTGCGAGGTACGTGCACTGACTCAGTTGGGTGTTTGCATCTCTATACCCGCCCCCGTCCTTATACCCACCCCCGTGTGCGCGAGGCAGGGGCCGGGAAGAGGAGGGCTGTGGGTCAGGGGTTTCCACTCGTGTTCCTGCACCAGGAGTACATATTTTAGGGGCAGGCCTGTGCGTGCCACAGCGGCTACTGTCTCAGCCTCACTTACTCTGCACAAATAGGCCATCACGCCTGGGTCTACCCAACTCGAAATAACTGTGCATGTGAGGTAACCCAGATGTGACACGAATTGTCTTTTTCACTTGGCGAATCTGTAGTTGACGTCCCAGCGAGCCCCGGGCCTCCCGTGAGTGTGGGTGCTGAGCAGGGTGGGCGCGTTCTGCAGGGGGAGGCGTGTATGTCTCCTCAGGACGTGAGGACCAGCACGTAACACGCTTTTCAGCTCTTTTCCAAACGCAAGTGACAGAGGAAATTTCAGCGCCTTGAGTGAATCAGGAAGACTGTGTAGCACGGCAGGCGTCTCCCAGCAAAGATACTTCGTACATCTAAAGAAATCAGTTCTGTTTTAAAGCAGCCGGGCCCATCCCCAAAACAAACCGACAAGTGGCTAGAATATCTGCTCCGTGTTCTCTGACTTCTGGCCAAGGGCAGGCGTGGTCTCATGAGTGTTTCTGTCGGGGAATTTTACGGTGCGGGAACAACTGATTGCTGAGGAGACTTCCTTATGTCAGAAGACCGTGGCGGCTGGCAGAATGAAATCAGCCCACGTGCGGCCGGCCAGCAAGACCTGTTAGTTTGGAAGCCTCTCGAGGCGTCCTCACCAGAGGACCGCAGGGCTCCAGCGGGCCCTGCTGTGTGCGTTAGTCACGGCAACTCCAGCTCCCACTCCGATCACGAGGTTACTTTCCATGTGCAGAGAGGCCACGTTTGCCGGGCAGACACGAACACGCCACATTTTTGCTATCTGAGTGCTTGGCGGGCTGTGTGGTGCGACGGCTCAACCGACATTTCTGTCGCTGGGGATTTTTCGAACGCATTTGACCAGGCAGTCCTACTGCCCCAAAGCAAAGAAACTGGTATCAAACCGCAGTTCACGGTGGCATGCACATTGTTTTATTATTATTTTTTTTTTACGTTTTCCCCGTCATTCTAACTTTTTTTTGGTTGGTTTGGGCGAGGCAAATGGTGTCTTCAGATTGACCATGGCTGGCTGGGCCTGAGGCTCTCATTAGCCATTGAATGAGCCATTTCCACATCGCAGGACTTCTGAGTTGGCACTCTGCTGTCTGTGGTTAAAAAGCTGTTTGTTATCACTAGTCTTCATCTGAGGGAGACTAGTGGAGACAGGGTGTCAGAGAACAATGTCAAGGACAACCTACCGCTCTTTCACTTGATATCTGCTGCCCAGGGGTCTGCCCATTCTTTGAACACTTTTGAAGAATCCCCTGCATGGAGAGTGGCCAAAACTAGCCTGAGGCCTCCCCAAGACCTCCCGCTGACTCCGAAGGGATTACAGGCTATCGTAAAGAAAGATGTGAGCCAGGCTCAGGTACGGGTAGAAATGGGGCTCCCCGGGGCTACTGGTGAAAGCATGCCGAAGCCACGGTCATCCCTTTGGCTCTAGGTTGGTATTAAGGACTCAGTGTTTGTGTCCCTAACCTCAGATTCATGTGTTGAAGCCCTAACCCCCGGTGTGATGGTAGTTGGAGGTAGGACCTTTGGGAAGTTACCAGGTCATCAGGGGGATTAGTGCCCTTATAAGAAGGGACCAGAGAGCTAGCTTACATGGTTGCTGCCATGTTGAAGATGTGATGAAAAGTTAGATGTTGGCACCGGAAAGACCGTGCCAGCACCCTGATCTCAGATGTCCAGCCTCCAGAACCAGGAGAAATAAATGTCCGTGGCTACTAAGCCCCCCTGTCTATGGTACATCGTCGTAGGAGCCTGAGCTAACACAGCTGGTGAGTACTTAGGAAGTGAGGGGTACTCAGGGAGAAGACCGTTGTTGACATCGTTGTTATTATCATTATTATTACTATTAGATGTTTCTAGTGTTTTATGGAAACTATTTTTTGCAGTTCCCAGAGCGGTGGGATTTTGGCAAATGAACACGGTTCTTTTGAGCTCGGGAATTAAACTAGTGTCTAATGGCAAACGGCATTTCTCACTGTGGGGACCGAGACAGACACCCCACGCACAACATTGTCTATTCATAACATCCTAACCTATTGAAAAGATGCATTGTTTCTGCGGGGGCTTCCTAACGGATTTGGTTAAATATTTCTTTCTTTGTCTCATCCTTTATATTTGGAGTTTTTCTCATGAGGGAGAAGGCAGGTTTTCCCTCGAGGGCAAGGGAGGAGAAGGCTCTAGATGAGAGTGATTTTCCACCATCAAAGAGTCTTTATCTTCCCTCCAGTACCTCGTGATGTGGTACGCAAAGCCTAACCCGTGAGCCAGGAAGTCTCCGGGGCAGTTTCTGAACTCAGAGAAGACATCTGCGTACTTCCGTCTCCTGAAAATATACAACGTTTGTGGGATTTTTTAAGAGACACCCTGTTCTATTTTTCTAGGCCCAAGCTAGGTCTAAAGTGAATTAAGAACTCAAGTTGCGTCTATCCTGGTTAATGCCAAAGTCCCCTACCAGGGAAAATGTGTGCTGATGTTTTTCCACAGGGGATCGTACGTTTTTCTTTCTCCCAGCAGCATGAACATGAGTCACAGGCATCTCTGTAATGGGTACCCAAAGCCAGTGCTTGAAGGTAGCTTAGCCCAGAGTTGCCTACTGAAGGAGAGCGTTCAATGAGAGAGATGAGGAAAACTTTATCTAAAACTGGATCGTGAAATGTGTTTACATTTTCTTCATGTATTTCTCAAGGCTTTTGACTTGGGGAGTGTCTGAGAGGATACCATCTCATTTGACCTCTGTGTAAAAGTCAAGAGACCTGCCCCAACTAGCTTGGTAACCCTTGGTAGATCCCTTAGTCGGCATTAATCTCCTTATTGGCAAAGTCAGTATAATATGACTCACGCTGATTACCTCAGAGGAGTGTGGTACAGACATAATAAGAAAACCTGAGGGAGATGGAAGACATACCTGCTCTCTTTCCTGGAGTGACCAATTACTTTTGAACTTTTATAAACAGAAGTATTGTAACCTCAGCTCCCAATTCTTTTGGCCAAAGGATTTTAACACTTTATAGGTTCTAGATGTGATGTTTCTCCATAAGGTCAAGTGACCACCTGCATCTGAATCATCTGGGTTTCTTGTTAAAAAACAACCTCCCCCCACCAGAAAATATGTTCTTGTAAGACACACACATACACACATATATAATCACAGTCCCTGGGTGTGTAGCCCCAACCTCTGAATTTTAATAAACCTCCAAGCTATTCCTCCCTTTAATAGTTGAGAACCACTGCTCTAAAACACCTAAACGATGACTCCATCTGTGTTTGAGTCATGCAGGGTGTTATAGGAGAAGATGGTGTATTTGAAATGTTCACAAGTGATTTGTGTCTCTTGGGCAGTGCTTATGTAAGACGTGGCAGGCCTTGCCGGTGATGTAGTAAGGCTCCTAGCTTTCCAGATAGAGAATTCTACCAAAAGGCATTACATCGTTCACCATGGAAAAATGTCCCTCATCAACTCTGGGGCTTTTCCTTTAACGTTCTTTTCGTTGCTGGTGAAAGTGAGGGGGGAAAAAACCCTTTCACTTCAAAGCCTACAAACTGCTAACTCTGTCTGCAGTGCCAAGCCCCAGGCTCCGGCCAGTTTCTGGCATATGACAGGCTTTTTTTTTTTTTTTTTTTAATCCTAAATACAGGAATGGGTTTACATTTGAGCTTTATACCCACACTTGTATACACACCGTGCAAATCCCTGTGGACTAACAGTCTACAGAGGGAAGGACCCCTGCTGCTTGGCCATCACTGGTCCCAGCGATCCACTGCTCATCTTCCCTAACTGCCCGCCTTCTCCTGGACTTTGCAACCTAGCGAGCTCTGAGGCCCAGGTATTTTCCACACATAATGTAAAAAGGGGTTTTTGTTTCCGGGTGGCACGTGCTCAGGGAGGTAAGTGAGAGAGACGAGTAACAGCCCCGTCGGCCACCATCTTTGCTCAGCTGGGGTTCTAAAACATCTCTGCCAGACAGAGACCCACCCAAGGGCCAGGAGGGGGACTTGTGCCCCAGTTAACTGTCTTGGTGCGGGATAATGTCTTCCCCTGGCATCCATCCTCCTCTACACTTTCCCGGGGGGCCCAGGTCTTACGTAAGAGACCCAGCACCTCTGGGGACCCATTTCCCCCTGTGACTCCAGGGGAGAGCTTGATCCCAGCGCCTGCCCTAGTCGGTGATTCGGAAACCCTGCAGGGGACACAGGAGACATGCATGGGGACTTCTGTGATAGAAGCACGTTTGCTCCCAAAAGAAGTCCATCCAAGAGATGGCCGTCTCCTGTGCTTGCTCCCTGCCAGCCAGAGCTGTTCAACCATCCGGAGGGAAGTCCCTCCAGAACCCTGCTGCTGCCATGAGAGAGGTCATGTAAAGACGGAAGACAACCAGTCTCTTGTGTGAGTGTTGAGGAACCAAGTGAAGCCAGCTTTGAAGCCCCCCCTCCCCACACCCCTGCACGCTCTCCAGGGAGCAAGTGCCCCCTGTGTGGGCCACCCATACTCTGTCTGTAGCAGGTGCACAGGAAAAGCACTTGACCCTCATGTAGGTGTTAGGATGTTTCTTTTATAGCCATCAGTACGTAATCAGTCAATGAAATATTTGCTTTAAAAAAAAAAAAGGCTTAACATTGCATATTACCCCATTTTCAAAGTTGGGCGCTTGCAAATTTATTTAAAGATTTGGTAAAGAATTACTTTAATGTCACAGTGTTTTAGGTAATAACATCCCAGAAATACCTGACATGAATACTGTAAAGTATATTGGAATTCTCTTTACTACAGCAGCATTGAATAGAGTAGGTTCTGTTTTCCTCAAATAGCGTTTATTTCAAAAGCCTGTGGCCTGGCTTGTATGAGACATGGTCAGCCTGATGAGGCAGAAAGTTCCATCCATAGAGACCTGTCTCTTGGCTTGAAATAACTTTCTCGTATCTTCTTTGTACAGTTTTCTTGTTTATTGAGGTTGGCCAAATTATTTCTTGAAGTCTGATTTGCATTTTGGCTTTTTAAACTTGCACATTTTGGGGGCGCCTAGGTGGCTGAGTCAGTTAAGCGTCCAGCTCTGATTTCGACTCAGGTCCTGATCTCCCAGCTCATGAGATGGAGGCCCATGTCACCCTCTGTCTGTGCTGACAGCATGGAGCCTGCTTGGGATTCTCTCTCTCTCTCTCTCTCTCTCTCTCTCTCTCTCTCTCTCTCTCTCTCTTTCTTTCTCTCTCTCTCTCTCTGTCCCTGCCTTGTGTTTTCTCTCTCTCTCTCTCTCAATAAATAAATGAACTTTTTTTTTAATCGTTTAAAAAAATAAAAATAAGCTTGTACACTTTGGGTAATAATAAGACTGACTTGCTCGGTTTCTGGATGACATCCTCTGAATTCTGTGAACAGAATTGAGAAGGAATCTGGGGTCTTTCCTCCGGTGTCTGCAACTCTCGTCGTCCACGTCCAAGATTAGTTTGCCTTCCTTACAACCCCGCCCCCCATTTATCCCTGTTGGAGGCAGTCACTAGAACTGAAAAACACTAACCAAACTATAAGCAAAAATTCTTCATTGATCATGAAAAGAAAAACAGACACATTTGCTTGATCAGAGATATCAAGAGGACTCCTCCCAGGCCTAGAAATATTCTGAGCCACAGTTCTGTTGGGTATGTGGAGTGGATAATAACTACCTACCTTCGGAGTTAATAGACTGAAGAAAAGGAGGCATGTAAACAACAGTAGGGAATGTTATGGGGGTGGGGAGAGGGGGATGGGCATTAAGGAGGACACTTGCTGGGATGAGCACTGGGTGTGGGTTGTAGGTGTTGAGACAAGGGAATCTACTTCTGAAGCCAGGAGCACCCTGGATGTTAGCTAACCTGACAAAACACAACTGAAGTGTGTCATTGGTTAGAGATAAGGCATAGCCGCTAGTGCCATTGCATAAATGAGGGTTAAAAAGTGGGCAGATCCAGCAATTTAAGGCCACAAGGTATCCTGACTGGTCCTGAGCTCCTCTGGTTCTCTGCACACCTACCAGAAGGCATGCCCTGAACCTCTGAGCAAACCTTCCGAGCCAGGTCTTTGTCAGAGCGCTACAAAATAGGTTCATTGCACAGACTGTACAACTGTCCCAGCATGCAAATAAACGTTTGTACACGCAACACAGAAGAAAAGAAAGGTCGTGTTTATTGAGAACTTACTGTGTCTCAGACACATGTGCATTCGTCCAAGTATATGCTGCACACATGCCAGTAGGAGGGCCCCGAGGCTTGGAGAGAAGGCAGTGGCGCGTGGATCAGGCTGCGGAGGGGAGCGGCTGGGACGCGCCCTGTCTGCTGGACTCCCAGGCGCGGGTGCCCACACTGGTCGCTATGGAGAGCACCCAGGGGGACGCTTGGTAGAGCCGGGTGTCAAATAAGTGTCAGGCGACTCTCCTTGTAAGTGTGCTTTCAGTAAATTGCAGCAGAAGGCACTTACCCTGCAGAGCAGTCAGATTTCTAGAAGATACTCGTAGAGTCAGAAGCAGTACGTGCATTTTGTGTTTGAGCGGCACACTTCTGCCCTTGAACCCCAGGAAGGTAGCTTTCAGACAGTGTCTTTTTCTTTTTTTAGGTGCGTCGTGGAAAGCTCTTATTTAGTTCCTGCGTCCCCCACCCCCCACCCCGCCACCACTTTTCTCTTTCTTTTGGCAGTTTATTTTATTTTGGCCTCTCGTTTCAAGGATGCTGTGTGCTAATTAGAGGCCGGGCGGCTTTGATTGTGAGTTATTTTTCTCCTCCGTGAAGCGTTTTGTTGTGGTGTTGGCATTTGCCATTCATTCGGATGTTAATTTTTTTAAATATCTGTCAGCAAATTAAAGTACACATTACATGCTGATTTTGTTTGTTTGTAATATTTATGCTCCGCGGTCACTGAGCATGTTTGATGTGGTTTTGAACTTTTCCTTTCTCCAAACATGTGGAAATGTGTATGTGGGGGCGCCGGAGTGGAGGCTCTATTGCGGGAGTTTACTTCTCCGACATCTGCAGAGGAAAGCGGCCTTGGCTGGTGACCACGGTGCAGGACTGTGGTCCTTCCGCCCAGGGACACCCGCGCTCTGCGGGCTTGTTCTAAGAGGTGGAGAGCCGCCTGGGAAAGGCCAGCCGCTAAAGGGTTTGTGCAAGGAAAGATAAACCTTGCAAGAAAAGTTGGGTTAGACTAAATAGAATCACAGGGTGCTGTTAGCCCTATGCCAGGCTTTCATAATTTGTATAAACAGTGATGCAAAGCTGCTGTTGACAGAATCCAAGAAAACCAAAATAGTCAAAGGATTTAAAGGAGGCGAGATCGTCACTTACTCTTGGGGCATCGTAACATATCAGCATCCATCGAGGAAACTATGCTTTTGAAGCCGAGATTAACCAGCTGTCGTACGTGTTTGGCATTCCTTTGGCTAAAGACAGGAAAAGAGAAATCTAGGGTTACCTGTATCTGTGCCTATAGTGCTCATTCATTCATGGGTTTTGGTTTTGGTTAAAAAAACATTTTTTTTAGTGTTTATTTTTGAGAGAGAAAAGAGCACGATGGGGTGCCTGGGTGGCTTAGTCGGTTAAGGGTCTGACTTCTGCTTGGGTCATGATCTCGCAGTTCGTGGGTTTGAGCCCCGCGTCGGGCTCTGTGCTAACTGCCAGCTCAGAGCCTGGAGCCTGTTTCAGAGTCTGTGTCTCCCTCTCTCTCTGACCCTCCCCTGCTCACGCTGTCTCTCTCTCTCCTAGAAATAAATAAAAATATTTAAAAAAAAAAAAAAAGAGCACGAGCCGGGGAGGGGCAGAGAGAGAGGGAGACACAGAATGCAAAGCAGGCTCCAAGCCGTCAGCACAGAGCCCCGTGCGAGGCTTGAACCCACACTGTGAGATCATGACCTGAGCCAGTCAGATGCTCAGCTGAGCCCCCCCAGGCACCCCTGGTTTTGTTTCAGTTTCTTAATTGCTACAACCTGCTTGTGATAAAGGACAGAACCTGAGAGAAAACATGTTTATTTTTTTTAATGTTTTATTTATTTCTGAGAGAGAGACAGACAGACAGACAGCGTGAGCAGGGGAGGGGCAGAGAGAGAGGGAGACACAGAATCTGAAACAGGCTCCAGGCTCTGAGCTGTCAGCACAGAGCCCGACGCGGGGCTCAAACCCACGAACCGTGAGATCATGACCCGAGCTGAAGTCGGACGCTTAACCGACTGAACCACCCAGGCGCCCCAAGAGAAGGACATGTTTAAATGTGGGGATTTCCGGAAGTGCCGGTGGAGGCAAGCCCCGCCCACTCTCTGACCAGCTGCAAACCAGCCTTTTGCGTCTTGGGTGGAGGGCCATGTTCTCATCAGTCCCCTGCCCTGCATCCGAGTCTCCCCTTTGTGGTCACAGCCCCTCATCCCTTCCCCTCTTCCAGAGCACGTGTCAGACAGTGCTGGTTCTGCCCTGCTCCGCGTCTGGGTCTGGCCCTGGCATCCAGAACTAGTCAGCCCAGACGTCCGTGTTGTGGACCATGTCGTGACTGGTGCGGGAATGGGCGTGGGGACCCGCACCAGGCCACTTAGAGACGGTTCAAGGGTTTGTTTTTAGTGGAAACTAATAGGGGAGGACAAAGGCACTCTTGCTGCTGGGTTTGCCCTTCAGGGATGATGTCAGCCTGGAGCTGCCTGTGGCCACCGCAGAGAGAGAGCCTGGCCGGGGACGAGCGGAGCCCAGAGGAAAGGCTGAACCAGGAGAGGACAGCTTCGAGTGCACTCCCGGGTCCAGCCCTTCCTGAAGCTGGGGCCACCTCTGAACGTTCGGATGCACATAACCCAACATATTCCCATTTTTTGTTTAAGACCATTCAAATTGGATTTCTGTGACTTCTGAGAAAGGTCCTAATTAATGACAGAATTGCTGTTGCAAAAGGAAAAGTGACGGAGACAAGTTAAGATAGGACTCTCCTCTCTTTCTGGAAACTTGGCAGGCACTGGTAGGTTTTAGAACAGCAGCTGGCCAACTTCTCCCCCTGTGTCTCCAAACTGAGTGCCCGCGGACACTGC
This sequence comes from Crocuta crocuta, assembly GCF_008692635.1. NCBI lineage: Eukaryota > Metazoa > Chordata > Mammalia > Carnivora > Hyaenidae > Crocuta > Crocuta crocuta. The sequence goes on along the minus strand of NW_027532842.1, from coordinate 4,776,234 downwards.
CTACTTTCTGTAGCCTCCCACCCTCCTTCCCCACCCAAGAACGAGGAGATGGGCTTGGTGGGACCAATCGTTTGCCACAGAGATGGAAGGAAATGGAACATTTTCTGCGAGAGGCCTCTTTTCTTTGGAAGCCAACAATTCAAAATGCCTTAGAGTCCAATGCTCCTGAGCAACGCTGTCCAATAGAAATAGAATGGGAGACACATATGTAACGTTCAATTTTCTAGTGGCCCCATTAAAAAGGTAAAAAAAAAAAAACCGACAACAGTTAAATTAGTTTTAATATATTTAGCCTAACTTGTGATCAACATTTAAAAAATTATTAATGAGATCATTTATGTTCTGTTTGTACTAAGCCTTTGAAGTCCAGTGTGTGTATTGAACTTACAGTACATCTTAGACCAGACCAGCTGAGCATTCAGTAGCCGCCTCCGGCCAGTGGCCACCATACTAGACAGCACAGCTCTTGACCAACAGAGATCTGGAAACACAGGTTCATTCTCCAAGGCTAAATATAGTGCGAGCAAGATTAGGAGACAAGGAAAGCCTGCCTCAGATAAGCGGGGTCCTCTCCAGGTCCCTCCCCTGCACCCAGGGTGCAGACTCCCTGACTTTAATTTCAGTCCCTTGTACTTAAGAAGGCCTTGGCTCTTACACCAGGCTTTCCCTAAAATATAAAATCTGGAACAATCGCACTGTTAATCTATGCTTATTAATTGCCTTAAGCAGAGTTTATAAAGCATGATTTACAAAGTGTGGGTCTGATTTTAAGTAGTTGGCTAATACCCCGGACATTTCCTCCCTAACGTGGGAGGGAGGAGGTCAGGATCTGGGTCGTGGGTCACATTTATGTCGTGCTACAACCAGCTGAACAGTACTAACCTAGCCACCGAAAGTAAATTCGATCTGTTCCTAACAAACAGTTCATTTGTTCAATAAGTAGGATTATTATATCATTTCTGCTATCATGGGAGCCCTTTGTCCTTTTTTCCTTCTAGAGCCCCTGGCCCCATTCTCCGTCATGATGCTTAATCCAAGCTTTCCATCAGTTTTACCTGCTGAATATCTTTTACACATATCTTCCTCCATCCAGCTCTCGTCCTATGCAGTTAATGCTGTGGCCTTTTTTGCCTGGACTATTGCAGTAGCCTCCTGACTAGTTAATGAGCGTCCAGTCGGTCTGGATCCATTGCTCTACTATAGTCAAAATAGTCTTTCAGAACACGAATCTGATGTAGTCGTTCCATGGCTTCCCAAGGCCCTCAGGAAAAAGTCCCAGGTCATTGACCTGGTCCCGTTTGTGCCGTGAAGCCCTGACCCCACCCCTGTCGTATCGTCCCTCACTCCTCACCCCACCCACACCCAGAACTGCTTTCTGAAGGCCCCTGCTTGTGCTCTCAGAGCACTCACTTCCTGAGCAGCCTGCTCTCTGCCTCCCGCCCGCTAATGCTTACCTAGTTTTCAGACCTCACATGAGTCATTACTTCCTGAGGGTGCCTTCCCTTGCCGCCAGGGACCCTCCTAATGCATGTGCCCTCAACACAACAGACCATCCTTTGTTGTACTCACCACAATTAAAACTTTACATTTGTATACAAGATAACACCTTACACCGATTAGGATGACCACTCTTTTAAAACATAACCAGTATTATGAAACTATAGAAGAATGAAATCGTTGTGTGCTGCTGGTAGGAATGTAAAAGGGTGTATCACTATGGAAAATGGTATGGAAACCTCGAAAGTTTAAACGCAGAATTACCACATGATCCAGCGATTCCACTTTGGGGTATGTACCCAAAAGAATTGAAAGCAGGATCATTTTTTAAATTTTGTTAGAGAGAAAGAGTGCACAAGCATAAGAGGGGCGGAGGGAGGGAAGGAGAGAGAGAGAGAGAGAGAGAGAGGGAGGGAGAATCTTAAGCAGGCTCCACACACAGTGTAGGGCCTGATGCAGGGCTCGATCTCACAACCCTGGGATTATGACCTGAGCTGAAATCAAGAATCAGACGCTCAACCAACTGAGCCCCCCAGAACCCCAAAAGCAGGATCTCAAAGAGACATTTGCATCACCTTGTTCATAGTGGCAGTATTCACAATAGCCAAGAAAGAGAAACATCCAAATGTCTAACTGACCAGTGAATGGATAACAAAAGATGATCTATACATACAAAGGGATATTATACAGGTTTTAAAAAGAAAGAAATCCTGTCATGTGCTGTACGATGGATGGATGGATGGATAGATAGATAGATAGATAGATAGATAGATAGATAGATAGAGATGAGCCTTGAGGTTACACTCGGTGAAATAAGCCAGACTCGAAAGGACTGATACATTGATTCCGTTTATATGAAGCACCTAGAGAAGTCAAACTGATAGAGACAGAAGGTAGAATGGTGGTCGCCAGGGGGCTGGGGGAGAGGGGAATGAGGAGTGAGCATTTAATGGGCATAATAGCATATCACCTTTGCAAGGTGACACAGTGTGAAATGTCTTGCACAACAGTGTGAACACTGCAAGCACCTGCTCAGCTAACTACATCCTGAAACACGGCCAAGGTAGCAAGCGTTGCTGTGTGGTTTTTACCGCAACTTTTAAAACTGTATTTGAAATACATTTCTGTGATTTCATAGTTTATGTCCGTTTCTTCCTCCAAACTGTAAGCTGTATGAGGAAAGTGATGCTCTTCAATATGTCCTTGGTACTTATCTCCCCTCTCTGCTAGCATTCAGTAAATATTTAAATGAGTGGATTAATACAGTTAAGTTAAACACCTCTCAGGTAGAGCTGAGGAATGGCTTTGGCTTCGTGTGATAGGTTCTTTGTATCTGTTTGCTGCAAAGCAGATGCCAAATTCCTGAACATTTGGAAATAGCCTGCACGTAGTAAGTGATTGATAGATTAATGAATTCAGCATCGTTCTCAAGTGTGCCAGAAACCAGTAGCACAAGCCATGCATTTTTCCCACCCAAAGAATGATTTCCAGTTAAAAGATTTTTAGGACATTTCCAGTTAAAATTACAGTCGAACCATTTTAGCTACATGGGTGCTAGCTGGGATGTAATATTTGTTCACACTGGTATTTGTAAATATTTGGTATTTATAAGGTTAAATTACTTCATGGGAAGGGGCGCCGGGGTGGCTCGGTCGGCTGAGCATCTGACTCTTGATATTGGCTCAGGTCATGATCCCAGGGTGGTGGGAGCGAGCCCCGCATCAGGCTCTGTGCTGAGCCTGGAGCCTGCTTAAGAGTCTCTTTCTCTTTTTCTTTGCCCCTCTCACCCACGCACACACTCTCTCTCTCTCTCTCTCTCTCTCCCTCTCTCTCTCTCTAAAAGAAAAAAAATCAGGAGGAGTGTCCATTTTGGAACTGACAGTAAAGGCAAAAATGGATCCTTGGGTATGTAATTTGAGAAAGTGCTAAGCTACTCATTATCCGGTGGTCTTTTTATGGGAGATAAAACTGATGAAGACAATGAGTGCATCTCGCAGAAATGAAAGTTCTCTAACCCACTACATCCTCGGATGGCATTCTCATTATTATATTGAAGGGACTGATATATTCGGAGTAATAAACATAAGCTCAGAGTTGAAGAGGTTTTGATTTAAAAAAAAAAAAAAGACAAGGTTAGGTAGAGTTTAGGTAGCAGCTGGCCTCTGATAAATCTGGGATGATTTCATGCAAGAAACCGACCTCCTCTGGGGAGCAGTGGTCCCTCCGTCAGATGGTGGAGCGTTCAGGCTTACGGATTGCCGTAGAAGAGAGATTTAACGCATGGGTGCATCTGGAACCCAGAGCCGAACTGGGGCAGAGAGTTTTTGTGTCAAGTTAAGTGACAACTACAGGAAAAGAAAGAGTTTGTGATTTGAAACGTGTCTGTCTGCAACACGGCATCGTAATTAAAGGAAAGAAAAGCTGTAAGGAAGGTGATTGTACATCCAGTGAAACCAGAAGAGGCAAAGGGCAGAAAGAGAATGAGGGAGGGGAGAGTGATTGAGAACGGGGAACCCCAGAAGTCTTCATGTGACGCGGGAGGCCAGGTGGGTAAGGAAACCTGGGAGGAGACAGGGTTTTAACATTTCACCGAAGGAAATTTCAGGGCTGTTGAGAAATTTTCCTAGATACGGGATCAAGAAAGAAAAATAACTGACCATGAATAAAGGTCCTATAACACAGAGTTTTACCTTTTCATGATTAATGTGGGAAAAGTAATTCTTAGAAACAAAAGGAAACAGAGGATATTTGAGGGGTATTTTGTGTTAACCTGTCTGACTACTGAATCATTTAAAATGAACCAAGAAAAAAAAAAAGCCGTCATTGGTGTTATAAAACACACACGCGCGCACATGCTGCATTTTCTCACCATTCAGAGAGAATTGCATTAGGGTATTATAGCAGTTTTCTGTAATAACTTGATTCTAAATGAGAGTTTTAAAATCTGAGATGACTGTGACTTTAGAAAACAGCTTATGATGTCAGAGCAGTTTATAGGAAATAGAAAATCAAGCCAGTTTTAGATAACTAGCAAAGTTGCCTCCTTGGGGACTTGTTCATTTTGTTCAAAGAAAAACTAATCCTGTGTTCCCGATGGTTCAAACATCGTGGAATCACTTGGTGAAGATGGTGTTATCATACACGGCACGAATGTGAATTCCGTTCAAGCCTTTCTGAAGTTCTTCTGACACAGATCTTAGTGATAGATGCCATTTTAGGGCCGTTTTCTCCCAGAAACCACCTTTTTCTTTCAAAGTAATGGAATCAGTCCTTTATTCCTCAATATCATTTATGTATCTGCAGTATTGGGTGGTAGTCATTCTAGAAACTTGGAGTTTGGGTCCAGGCAGTCTGCAGAGCCCCCCACTTCACCCTCTGAACTCCTGGGAGGGTGAAGAGAGCTTTCAGAACTCAAAACTCTAAACATTGAGCATCTAAGAGAGTGCTGTGTTTGAATCTATTTTTCTGAACACTCCATGTCATGTTGCTTTTGGTATGTATTTTGCCTTCCTTAAAGCCAGTTCTTGACTGTTGTCTCCTTCTGACGTTCTTTCATTTCCACCTCCCCCCACCCTACCCCACCCCCGCTCTTCCCTTTCTCCTAACTTGAGTTCTCTGTCAGTAGGCGGTTTCCTCCAGGATTACTCTGTCTCCTGTTCCCAGGACAACTGTCTTTGCAAAGTTTTGCCCACTGCTCTAAGGGCTTGAGTTTACGCGGTAGGTTATTGGTCACAGCTTGCCAGGAGAGCCCTCCCGCAGTGTTCGTACCAAGATTGCGATCTCTGAGAATTCTGAAGCCATTTTACAAGCCCGTCATCCCTTCAGACATGGCTTGGGAAATCGTTTTATTCATTAAGGGCTCGTGAGGACTTTACTCACTATATGCCATTGCTTACCAAGGGACGAATGCCCCTTTCCGGATGGCTTCCTAACAGAGCCTGTCCTGTATCCAAAAAGACAATCCTCGAGACCTAAAATACATGTCAGTCTTAGATCGCCTAAGAAAATATTCGGTGAATAGATTATAAGCAAAAGGTTGAGAGCTGCACCACTCACTTCCACCCCACATTGGAGAAAAATGGGTTTTCGGTGCTTCCCTTGGGATGGAAAGCTTCTTGAGGACAGCCCACTCACTGGCAGGTAGAAGACACTTCAGTAAGTGTGCAGGGAACAGATGAGTGAGGTAGGAGAGAAGCACTAGAATATAACCCAGATGAGCTCTCCGCCCCCACCCCTACCCCCCAGTCATCGCCAGTCAGGCTTCCTCAGACGTGCTGGGTTGCTTGTTATTGGTTGTTCAGTTTGTATCACAATTAACAAATAATGTCGGAAGATGGTGAATAACCGTATGGTGACTCTAAATAATATTGACTAGTTCTGTGTCCTCCACACGCTTGGCCTCTGGAATCCTTGTCTTCCTCTGGCTCTCGTGCGGCCCTCCTGTGCTCCCCCGTGCAGGGGTATCTCCTGCAGCCTCTGCAGTCACACAGGCTTAAACTGCTTCCCTTCGCTCCCCCTCATCACCAGAGCAGCACCCACCACCATTAATTTTCACCTGTGCCGCCGGGCTTGCGTTACAGCCTTGAGAGCGTCGTACCCCCGTCTTAGCAGAGAGTCTGTTTATGTTATTTGTCCCAAGAGGGCTCGCATGGCCGGCACACGTGCTTGGTCTACAGGACATGCTGAAGTGGCAGGAGAGGGGAGAGACCATTTGGCCTTGACGACAAGATTTTAAACTCAAAGAATCAGGACGCTGGGTATTCTTTTTTGTTGTGGCGTAGTTCCCTGAAAAAAAAAAATCTTAAAACTTTGACTCTTATTCCCTGCTAGTGTCCCTTTCTTCAGTGAACACCCAGGAAAATATCTCTAATGGTGGCACCAACTGAAGTCTTCTGATGGAGAGCAGGCTTTTCTATGAGCCATTAGCCTTGACCTTGCCCATTGGGGGCTATACCTCAAACATGCTAAACTTTTTTTTTTAATTAATTATACCGGTCAGGGTCCCCAGTTGCAGTGAACAGAGGAAAAGAAAACTGGCTTTGACTTAGGAAACAGGAAAGGAACACGTGGAAGGAAATGATACGCCACAGAGTGTATGGCAGGGCTTAAGAACCAGCTCAGAAAGCTGGTAGAGACCGTGGAGGCTGCCCTGGGCCCATGTGGTCAGGATTCGACCCGCACCGTGACCATTAGCTGTGTGCCTCTGCTGCTGATGGACTTGGGACTCCCCTTCGGCAAATAATCCCGAGATTATTATTTGCAGGCAGGAGCGGCTAATGGTCTCCTGTCTTACACCAGCCTTTTCTTTTCTGCAGTGGGTTTTCTAGCAGGTTTATTATCAACTGACCCAAACCTGTCCTGGCAGCGCCCACCTTCTCCTACAAACAACAGGAAGGGAGAAACATCCTTTCCATTAGGCTTCCATTTGGGGAAGGATCCTAGACCTTTGCTGGAACAGCTTCTCTCGACGAGAAGACAAACGTGCCTGACTTAACAGATAACTGGAGTCCATTTGAGAAGTCCAGTCACGCCATTATCATGCTCAGCAATGAGCAGAGACAAAGCAGGAGTCTCCCCTGTAAGAAAACTGAAAGAAGACTAGAGNTAAAAAAAAACTGTGTGGACAGGGAAGGAGGTCGTCTCCCTGACAGAGCTGGGGGATGAGGAACCGTCGTCCTTGGCACGGCCTGTTTGAGGCAGAGGGACTGTGATGGTGATCAAATCTCAGATAATCCTAAAACCAGAAATTAATGATGTATAGATAGATAATCACCTTAACCCGCCATCGTCTATGGCAATTCAAGTGACAGTTTTCCTCTTCCTGGTGTGTCAAGAAAATCCCGTAGCTGATCCACAGAGGGTAGGTTGGCTCTCGGCATGCTGGCTTCGTGTGAAATAGCTTAACATTCCATCTGCTCAAAAAGTGTAATTTCATTGTTGTCTCAGGATATCGCCAAGTCAGGGGCTACCAAAAAAAAGAGAAGAGAAAACTGTGATTAGCATTATTTTGTCGAATTAATTAGAACACCACAGCAGTTTCAGCCTGAGTGAATTCATTCAAAAGCACGGAAAGTTGCTACTCCGTTTATAATCCCAACAATAAGGCTCTAAGTGGTAATGGCAAGTTTCAGATGAACTTGGGCTTTGCAGCAGAATTTAGGCCTTGTGAGGCTCTTTCTGGAATACACTCAGGTGAACTCCTGTAAATCTGCTGGAAGAATGTTTACAGCAAGGAAGGAGTATTGGTAAGCTACCATTTTTCCTCTCCTAGGAGAGGCTATTTGTCATTACAAGTTATTTACCCCAAGATGGAAAACATAACCTCACCTATCCCTGCATGCCCCTAAAAGCTATTCAGCAGAAGTTAATCTTTTCGACAGAAGCAGCCAACTTTTCTAGCAAAGGAATTTGCAGTCTTTGTGGTTTGGGTAAAAAGGTGGTTCGTTTCACTGGTTTCTTGGTGAAAAAATGTTTCATGATAAATTCAATCTTTTCTCAAAAAAAAAAAAAAAAAACAACAACTCGCCAAGTCTACTTTTCTGTGCGGAATTCAACATGAAAGCCTTTTTCTATCGAAGCAGCCAAATACGGAGTTGTGTGGACCTGCGCAAACAGTTTTGGGTGGTCCAAGGTTAAGGATATTTATTGCTGGAGGTAGTACACGCATTCGTATCCAGGAAGAAGAGAATCTAGCCCACCGATAGTGGCTTTCAGACATTCATTTACTTTCTTTTGTTTTGGGGGGAATGTTTTTCCCCTTCTCCTTATAATCCTTTTCCACCCACGGTAGAATCTGGGAGGATTTTCGCCAGGGATACCTAGCGAAGGTACGCAATGTGTGACTACACGGGAGATCTGCTAGTTTCAATGCACAGACTTCAGAGAAAGTTCCGTGCACTCCGACTTTGGCATAGCGTGCAGGAAATTCCTCGTTGGCCTGCCCAGTGCAATAAACAGACCTCCTGCATCTCACCACATCCACGCTGGAAGTTTCTTAGGTGGAGTTACTTTGGCTTTTTGTGTAAAAGTTAAGGGTCCCAGGATTCCAATTCCACACTTTCTTTAGCTCCTCGGTTTGGAGTTTGTGTAAGGACCGTGTTTAGGAGTTAATGGGACTTGCGGTTGGACTTACTCTGTTTTCTCTGTGCACCCACGGGAAGGGTAGACAAGGCAAGCCAGTCCCCTGTGGGGATGTTCCTGGTAAACCTTCCGTTACATCAGACTGATCGGAAAGATCAGAAGTTAGCATTCGCTTTTCGATTACTCACTGAGGACATGGCTTATTATACTCCGTGCAGGTGTGTCCTTCAGCAACCCTGCCGCTCCGGGGTGGCCCCCAGCCAGGTAGCCTTAGCATCCCCGGAGGGAGGGGGGGAGAGAGGGGGAGAGAGAGAGAGAGAGGGAGAGAGACGGCTTGTTCCCATGCGACATCTCAGGCCCCGACGCAGAGCCGCTAGACTACACTCGGCATTTTAACCCGAGCCCCATGGTTCGTAGGACTTAAAGGTGGAGACGTCCAGAGTTAGGTCCCTGCGAGCAGAGTGCCTGAGTCCTTTCCAGTAAGATCTCCGTGGGAGGGCACGAGGGAGAAAACAGGCTGGCCAGTGGGCAGAGGAAGGAGAGCCGGGGCGGACGTCGCCTGAGTTAAATTACGCTCATTAATTCGATTTGCGGCAGGAATGTGTGTAAATAAACGCCGGCAGCTGTGTGGTTCTGTTTCCTGCCGGGCCCGGGCAGGAGCACAGGGGCCCGCGGCCGGGAAACCCTGAGCGGGCACCAGTCAGATCGCCCTGCAGCCGCGACATCGCGCCGGGAATGACGGCGTGACCTCTATCGTGTTGGGGAGGTTCTAAATGCAGAGTTAGGCGCCAGACCAAGGAGAGCAGGAGAGGCCGCGCTCGCGTAGATACAATCTTAATTGTCTGAAACGATTAGGCTTCCTTGACTGTCCCCTCCTCCTTTTGAAAATCAGTGCAGAGCAGATCTCCGAAGGGGTTAGACAGCGCCGCAGGCCTGTGTCTCACGTCCACGTTTTCCCTCCAGCGCTGAGTCCGGGAGGCACGGGGAAGAGAGGAGGGAGTGGTCCAGCTTCAGGGCAACTGCTGTGTACCGTAAACCCGGGAGATGTTTATGGGCTTGATGTTTGGCGCTCCGTACTTGGTAACAGTTTGGGGGCTGAGCAATCCTCTCTAGTTAATATTTATTAACCCCCATGTGGCATGCCGGGCACAGACGCTTGCCTAACCATTCAAAGATGGCTGGCACGCTGTCATTTTTAGGAGCTCGTTGAATGTTATTTGTTCCAAAGAGTCACCTGCTGCCCGGCTTAAAAATTAGCCACAAGCCCCTCGTCCCTATTCACCGAGGGGACGGCCATACTGAGGAGAATCCTGGTCTTTAACGTTATCTCAAAGTGCTTTCCTTAATGCCTCTGTGCTTAGGCTGATGCTAATGATGGGCAAGAATAGCCCACCAAGTGCCAGGCGCTTTATTGAGGGCTCTGTGCATTTAACCTTCAGTCCAGGTCCTGGTTGAGAGACCTGAAACGGAGTCCTGGTGAAGTTAAGGAACCTACCCGTGCTCACGTGGTCAGGAGGGGGCCTGGGATTTGACCTCAGGCTGCCTCGGGGGCCCCTAATAGCAGCCATTCACCCCTCAGTACACAGGCGCACCTTCCCTGTGAGCCGTCCCTGCGCGCTGTGTGCCTTCTCCGTGCTCTTAGACGCCTCTGCATCGTTTGTCATGAAAAACAAACCTTTTTTATTGTTACCAATGAATGTGTACTCAAGTGTCCCAGCCACCGGACTGTGAGAGGTTTTAGAGAAGCGAGGCACCTGGGTGGCTCAGTCGGTTAAGCGTCTCCCAAAAATAAATAAACATCCAAAAAACATTTTTAAAAAAATTCTGTAGAAGGGACTGGCGTAGACGAGGCCCTCCGCGAACAGTAGTTAGTTGCCCCTGAACGCTGACAGGCCAGTGACTTCAGTCCTGTGCCCTGGTTCCGCAGGACGACTCGCAGGTGACTGCACTTTGCCAGCACTCCGTGCCCTTCTGGGGAAGCGTGGAGAGCCCTTGCCTCTTGGCTTTACCCCTTCGTCCTTAAAAGGCAGGAGAAAAGTCCTCCCCTATAGGCGCCTCACTGCAGGTCAAACGGGAGACCACCCCTTGGCCTGCGGTCCCCAGTGAACGCCACGAACGTGGACGCAGCCCGCGTAAGTCCAGGAGACACACAGAAAAATTTTGCAAGTCATCGAGGCCTCGACTGACAGTCTTGCTTGGAGCTTAGGGCTGGATTTAAACTCTGAAAGTGACAGGAAGCAAAGCGAGTTTTCACCCCTAGTTATTTCCTCTCTTTTGTGCACACTGGCCTTTCCCTTGGGGGTAGGGAGGGGCGGAGGCCAAAAAACGAGGAGAAGTCCGGCTCTGCAGGCCCATCCCTCTAGCCCACCCTCAGTATTCTAACTTCCGCACCGTCGTGCCGAGGGTGGTTAATAAAAGGAGCGGGCGCCTCGCTCCTGCCTGCTGTGAGTGCCCACCTCCCGGAGGGTCGGCGGCCCTCGGCGGNCAGCAGTGTCGCAAAGGGACTCCACAGATCACATCCGTCCTTGGGGGTGGAGGATGGCAGTTGAACGGTGATGCAGGGGGGAAAAATGATCACTCATCACCCCCACTCCCAGCTCCCCATATTCGGGGCCTGATTTATTTGTGGAGCAGCGCCATCCCCTGCTTCTGCCCCCACTCTTTTCCTGCTTGTCTCTTCCAGCCTTTTCTGCTCATTAGCAGGCTCTCAAAAAGCAGGCTATGGAAGGAAGCAAGAAGAGAATTCTGAAATGAGTGTCTGCTTTGCCTTATGCTTCAAGTCAAGTCTGCTTCCTTGGGGGTGGGGGGCGGGGATCTCGAGCTGGGGGAGCCCTTCCTCTGTTGGTGTTTCTTCAGGTGATACGACCACATTCGTTTCCGAATTCTTGCCCCTTACCTTGGCCTGACGAAGTCCTGAGTGTGCTTTGAAAAGTGCGACGTTTGAGGAATGGGGCCCACGTCACAGCCTCGGGGTGAACAGAACTCGATTTCCCTACCGCCTCTGCTTCTCTCTCACCTGGTGGCCTCTGCCCTTGCGCCTTCTCACGCCCCTGGGCCCCTCCTTCGTCGCCTCTCACGTCTGCTCATATCCCTGTCGCGCTCTGCTGTTCACTCCACGAGACTGAGAGAACTTTCTGTGGAGGTGAAAGGGGCCGGGCACTGTGGCCTTGGCCTTTCTGTCTCTCCCGGACCCTGGACTTGGCAGCCGGCCGCCCTCTCCCGCTCTGGCTTCTGCCTCCTGCTTTGCCCAAGGTTCCCTTCCTCATGCCAACCTACAGCACAGTGTCCCTTCCCTTCCTTTGCCCTTTCTCCTGTGCCTCCATCCCGGCTCTGCCCTCCCCCCCCGCCATCCTTCTGTCCTTCCTCCCGGCGGGAGGGGCATCTCCCTTCAACAGGGGAGCAGAGAGGCCGAATCCTGGGTCTGGTGATTGTCCGAGGAGTATCGCTCGCCCTTTCCAGCTCATTGACAGATGGAGGGGGGCCCGTGGCACAGCCACCCACAGCCTACACAGATCGTCCCCACCCAGAGGAATCCTAGCGTCCCCCCCGTTTCCCGTGACGCCGTTCTCTTCCTGTTCTTTTCGTCTCGCTCGTCTTACACTAAAGCAGTCGCAGCCTGATAGGGGAATTCGATCAGAGCAGGGTATTGGTAGAGTCAAGGATTTTTTCTTTTCTCTTGTAAACTTGGCCTTCTGCGGAGTCATGGGGATTGTTTCCAGGCGCTATTCCTTAATGATCTGTTTTTCTACCTAGACCCACACGGTTCTCTCCTGCTAATAATCCGATATTACCTTGTAATAAGCAGGATGCCTGTTGCAAGAAGGGATGTTTCAAAGAGAAGCAAAGGGAATTGCAGGTTCAGAATTCCTGAGAGAAACCGAATAAAACCCTCCAGAAGAGGATGTGGGAAAATAACTGAATGAAGACGACACTCTTCCAGAGTAGCCCATCGCTAGCTAGCTCGCTTACACGCCGTTGTTGCAAAGCTGCGTTTGGTTTGAAGGAAGTTTTTTCCTCTGGGAACATGACAGTAGGTGGTTCTAAAACTGGCTGGTGATGTCCTGTCATGTCTCAAGTAAGAGGTACGTTCTTTGGTAACTGTAACTGATCAGTAATGACACTTGGGTGCCTGGGTGGCTCAGTCAGTTGAACTTCCATCTGGCTTTGGCTCAGGTCATGATCTCACAGTTCGTGGGTTGGAGCCCCGCATCGGGCTCTGTGCTGACAGCTCAGAGCCTGGAGCTGCTTCAGATCCTGTGTCTCCCTCTCTCTCTCTGCTCCCTTCCCCACTCGCCTTCTGTCTCTCTCTGTCTCTCAAAAATGAATAAACATAAAAAAATTTTTAATAATGATCCTTGAGATTTCCAAATTACCTAATATGGTCCCCACCCCCACAATAGAAGTTGGGCCATTGGGGCGCTGATGGTGGAATAAAGCATTTGTCGCCGGGATTAGTTCATAAACCTAAATTAGCTCTTTTTCTGGAAGACCCTCAGCGTGGAAATGGTGGCATTTGGCTCTCTTTGGATTTGACTGCACATGTTTTGTATGTTTGTATAATTAGAAGGGGATTCTGTGCCCCTGTTTTATATACAGCACCCATCACATGTTGTCCACCCTCTTGGCCTCCCTATTTTTTGTCACATCTGCAAAGTGCCGTCTGCCTTTTGTACACAGGTCACTAATTCCAGACTCGAGGCATGAAACACAGCTGACGCCTCACACGCTCCCCATGTGCAGTGCCAGCAACAAGAGAGCAGAGGGCCTGAGGACTCAACCCCGTGGGGCAGAGTCCATCCTCGGCTCCGCCAGGGAAATCCGTGCCAAGCGGCAGCCCGCAGCCTCTGTGCCATCTGGCAGCTGTTGAGTGGCACAGAGGGAAAGTGTCCCGAGACCCAGGGCCCTCTCCAGAGGGACGAACCCAGTTTTACTGCCGCGGGAGTGGAATGAGAGAAATAAGATGCGGCCTCTGGTCTCTAGCCCCTCTGCGTTCCATGGGCGTGAGGTACGTGGTTTGCTGGCTCTAGAACCGATTTTACAAGGACAACGGGCATCAACTTCCACACGTTAACAACAGTTCATCACAGAGCTGGCTCAGCACATCCTTCCGTCTAGAAGCCAGCTCCGCATCATGTGCAAGTGGCCTCTCTAAACCACCAAGCTGTGGGATGACACTTGTGGAAAGTTCAAAAACGTGCAGAACTAATTTGTGGGGTTTCGAGGTCTGGAGGGAAGTTACACTTGGGGGGGGGATGGGCACCAAATGGAAATGGCAGGCGGAGGTTTCTGCTAGGCGTCTGGGAGGTTGGTGTTGGGTTTTTATCCATGTGCTGTGTCCAGGTGCTCATTGTGACGATGGAAAATCATTTGAGATGTACACCCGCGACGTGTGCACTTTGTCGTTGGATGTCCCTTTTACTTCGATGAAAGGCTTACATTTAGAGATATGACAAGTGTGTAAGGAAGAACGTCTTTCCTCCATCCAACTTTCGTTAATAATAAATTCAGTCAGGAGAGAGAAGGCATCAACAAACCAAAGCAGATGTCTCCCTGTGCAGCACCTGAGATGGGAACTCGCTGTCCATCTGCCCTGGGAAGGCTTCACTTAATTTTTTTTATATTTTATTTTTAAGTCATCTTTACACCCAGCCGGGTGGGGCTTGAACCCACAACCCTGGGATGGAGAGTCTTCTGCTCCACGCACTGAGCCAGCCTGGTGCAGTGGGTGGTGGGGAAGGCTTCACTTTCAATAACTCTTCGTCTTAAGATTTGCTTTGTCTATTGAGGGTTCCTAGTTTGCTTTTTTAGTTTGATTTTTTTTTTAACAGAATAACAGGAAGTACATCAGTATGTGTTTGAATCTCAGTAGAATGCTTTTGAATAAGTGTTTCCATTGCTGTGTATGTGTTGAGTAGTCTAAAAAAAAAACCTCTAAAACATTTATGTTAATATACTGACTTGGAAATGACCACTGTTTGGACGGTAGTTAGAGTCATAGCAGTAGATGCTACTGCCAGGGTAAGTGGGCAAAAGATTAAAAAAAAAAAGAAAAAAAGAAAAAAAAACAGAACAGAGCCCCGGGCCTCCGGGGAAAACTGGCATCTCCCACATTGATGAACAGCCCTCTGCTCCCCTAAAGTAGCACACGTTAACTAGACAGAGTACACTGGTCACTCTGTGAAGGCTACCTGAATAATTTAGTCTTGTTTTCTCTTTAAAAAGTGAAATCGCTTTGAGCCACTGTAAAATTCCCGGTCTGGGATTTAACATCAGGACCAAAACAGCACCCAGAGTAAGAACTTAGGACCACCCCAGTTTTCCTCACGAAAGACCTTTTAAAACGTGTCCATAGATATTTTGGATAAACTTTCTGAAACTGACGAGGAAAGTGTCTTTTTTAAAAAAATGTTTCAATATTTGAGGAAAATGTCTTTTTTAAAAAAAACATTTTTAACATTCATTTTTGAGAGACAGCACGCACAAGCAGGAGACAGTCAGAAAGAGAGGGAGACACAGAATCCGAAGCAGGCTCCAGGCTCTTAGCGGTCAGCACTGAGCCCGATGCGGGGCTCAGACTCACGAACTGTGAGATCATGACCTGAGCCAGAGTCAGACGCTTAACTGACTGAGCCCCCAAGATGCCCCAAAGTGTCTTTTTTTTTTTTTTTGAACTGACAAGGAAGATGTCTTTTTTTTCCCCCTTTATCAAGCTTAGAAAACACTAAAAACAAAATGGCTACAAACATACAGGCATTGTGAAAATACTACTTCTAAAGCTGTCTTTTCCTTCACTTTAATATGGTATTTTTTTTCCTTGTGACCTCTCAGGGATGATCGCTGGGAAGCAAACATTTAAATTCCACCACCGAAGGGAGCCTTCCTTTTGATAAATAATTAAGCACTACTTGTATACCCTCCTCACAATAATTTGTTTTCCTGTTTCGTTGTTGTTTGATTTGGTGCTTCACTTCTGATTTTCCCCATTTCCCTGCAAAGACCAGGTGTCTTTGCATTGCTGCTAAAATGGTGTCATTGTCATTTGTCGTATGTATAATTTAATGATTTTTTAAAAAATACTAAAAGCTCTTAAGACTTCAGGAAGTCGAAAATCCCCTGGGCAGAGTATTGTACAAATAAGTTTTGTTTAAATCACCTTTACCCCCTCTCCTCTGTCTTGGCTACAGGACTCTTTAAGAAACGACTTCACTTCTCTATTTTTTTTTTAATTTTTTTTTTTCTTAGAGCCAGTGTGAGCAGGGGAGAGTCAGAGAGAGAGGGAGATACAGAATATGAAACAGGCTTCAGGCTCTGAGCTGTCAGCACAGAGCCCGATGCGGGGCTCAAACCCACGGACCGTGAGATCATGACCTGAGCTGAAGTCAGACACTTAACTGACTGAGCCACCCAGGCGCCCCACTTCACTTCTCTTTAAAAAAAAAAAAAAGTCTTTGAGGTGTGCTCTGATCATAACTCTCTTCACGCTTGCTCGAGGCTCAATGGCAGATTAATAAAATATTCTTTAAGGAGGACTATTGTTTTAGGCTCGGCATGGGTGTTTTATGCAAACCTTAGCTCTTTTCCTGTTGGATATGATCAGTACCACTTTGACATCCTTCCTCTCTAATACAGTCACCTCTTCTTCACCTTCAGAGTGGTTGGTCTCCTGGCAACACTCACCACTCATTGCTTCTAGAAGTTCTGTCTTTTGGCTTCTGAAATACAGTCCTTTCCTGTCTCTCCCGACTGTGACTTTACCGTATCTCAGTCCGTCCTACTCCATGGTCCACCCCCTTAAGTGCGACTGGTCTAAAGGATTCTTTATTTGCCTTTTTTTTTTTTTTTATCTTTCTCCCTCTGTCACATCGTATACGCCAAAAGCTTCAATTCCAGCTAAAACAATCCACTCCCAACCGTGTACCTCTAGGCCAACACTTTATAGTTGCCGACAACTCGATTTACTTTGAAAATAGAGACATATCTTTTCATCCTCTGTATTTCTTTAAATACCTAACAGACTGCGTGGTACATGATATAGGTTAGATAGATGAAAAACATGCTCACAACAGTAAAATTTCTTAATTTCTCCATTCAGTTCTGTGATTTTCATTCTAACGAAATAACCCTGAAGGACTTACCAGAAGAATGCATACAGGTATTTATTTCCTCTCCCTGATGCATAGTTACACTTCTGCCATAATGATCCGCAGGCCATCCTCACAACTGGTGTATTTTTAGCTCTACCTATCAGACTTCTTGTAGAAGTGCATTTTGGAGATTGAGACAACACTTTGCAGAATATTTTTTTCCCTTGACTCTTGTGGGGCTGACTGATTTTGAACATAAGTCCGAGGAGCAGAAATGCTAAAACACTTGGGAACCTCCTTTTGTCTCCCCTCATGGGAGTCTTTTATTGCCAGACGTGAATATCCCATAGAGCTGCGGAAAGTCCTATGAAATTTAGCTTTTAAAAACAAAGCTGTGTTTAAGTTCTGTGGAAACAGAAGGTGTTGCTTAAAAATGACATGGCAGATGTTATGAAAATTTGCTTGAAGACATTTCTCTCAGGTTAAGTCATGTTTGCCAAGTTACAACCCGGAACCCATTTTGACAGCTTAGCAGACCTCCACCGTGGAGAGGGTGATAGAGGGCGTCGGCGCCGTGCGAAGGGCTGGGAAGAGGAAATAGACTCCCACTGCTTGAGAAGTAGCCTTGCTTCTCTTCCTCAGTCGACTTAGCAAAGCCAAAGAGCAAAGTTGAAAACACAAGCTACGTTGTCTTTAAGATTTACTTTTATTTAATGAAACATGTGGCTTAATAGATCCTGTGTGGGGCTCTCATTCAAGAAGACCCATGGCTTCCTTCAAGGTATATTTGAAGTTTCTTTAGGGCCAAGTTACAGCGCTCAAAAAGGATCATGTTAGAAGCCCACAGAGTTCAGAATGGAGTGAAGTTGGGTTGCTTCTAAATCTGAACCATCTGATCCCTGCTACTACCCACCGTTTTCCCTAGGAGTGAAAAACTACATACACGTCAGTGACCTCTGCGGTGGGTTCTAACCGTGAGGGCGATGCTGCTGCCTTTGGCTCTGTCCGTAAGTGTGCAAGTGTTTCTCCATGTCGGTTCAAGGTGTCTCCTGCTGGGAAAAGGAAAAAAGAGCAGAAAGACATAATGAAAAAAAGATCCCAAGGTAGCAGATCCAACACTGATTTCCACTGGCGATCCGTTTTTGTTTGCTTGTCTTTGAGGCTCCACGTCCTTTTGAAGAATGGAGGTATGTGGCTTTTTAAAGTCTTTCTGTTAATTTTTATTAGTAGGGCGTGTTGGATCAGGTGGCCCGCCACGCAGAGCCCATTGTGCTCTGGTGTGGCATCTCTTTGGTTCTGAGATATTCACTTTGGCTTTAGAGGTGGAATTTTCTTGATGCCTGTGGAAAATAAGTTAAAGGCAATGGAAACGACGACTGAACTTTTTTTTTTTTCACACACAGTTCCCTTAGTGGCTTTTTTTCTTTCTTCCACCTGTGTTGCAGAGTACCCAGACAAATTCTGTGCATGCGTGGTGCAGAGATCTCTCTCCTAGACGGCTTGAAGCTCCCTTCTCCTCTGCAGTGGTGCGCTCAATGCCGCAGGGGACTTATACAAGGTCGCAGGCTAGGTTGCCTTTGTGTTAAGCACAGAGGTGTTGTTTTGCGTGCTAGTTGTTTCATTGCGTAAAAAACGAGGGCTGGATCATTCAATGACCCCTGATGGAAAGTGTTCTTCAAACACTACCCAGGGATGAAAGCATTGAATGCCAGCACTGAGTATTGAGTGGTAGTTAATATCAGACAGGCCTGGGTGTGGGACTATTTCCATCAAAGAGGTTGGACAATCTTAATCTTCGTGTGGATCTGGGAAAGGCTATCACTGGAGAGCACGATGCATACTTTCCTCGGTTCCTCATCTGAACGCTGGAGCTCTGCGGAGCCAAGACCCCCCCCGGGATGGCCCACCAATGGGCCAGCGCGAGCCTGTAGAAGAGCGGCCACCATTGCAGCCCACTTGGAAAGCTACCCCTTGCTGTGTGACATGCCATGACTTGCTTAACCTCCTGAGCACGTCTGACAGATGGAGGATTTAGAGCCCAGTTTATTAAGGATCTTGTGAGCTCACCATAAACGTGTCTGGTAACATCCCTATGATATTTGCTTGGTAAATGACACTTATTATAAGATTCTTCTCAGTTCATAGGATCAACCTGTCAGAAATGGTTTGGGAGCGTTTTTTGGTCAAAAACTCTCTATGCAGCCATTCAGCATAAATTCATTTATGCCTGTGATATACCAGATACTGTGTAGGACCTAGAGACACAACCAGGTTGAAGACTAAGGGGCCCTGTTCTCCCGGAACTTCCATTCTGGTGACGTGAGGCAGACACCGATAACTCATGTACAAACAGGAGGAAAAAACCTTGTCACGGTTATGCAGAGAATTGCAAGTGCCTGTGTGCTTCCTTCAGATAATGGTAACGGGCATCTCAGGGGAGGCGCCATCTTGGCTAGGATTGGACTGAGAAGCCGAAGCCCATGGTGCCCAAGGTGGGAGGAAAGGAGCCAGTTAGAAGGCGCAGAGAGTGGTGTGTTCTCAGTACAGAGCAGAGGTCAGTTCCTGGTTGTAGTGGGAACTGGGGAGAGTGGCCGGCAAGGAGAGCGTGAGGTGAGCAGTGGCCCGACCACGGGGGCCTTCATAAAAGACGAAATAAGAAACTTGGGTCTTATTCTCGATGGGATAGACAGCATTTGAAGAGTTTTAAGCAGGAAAATTATATGACCTGATGTACACTTTTAAAAGGTCAGCTCGCTGACATGTAGGAAAGCAGGTAATCCAGTGGGAAGAGTGGAAGCAGGGAGGCGTCTGACGGTTCAGGCTTGATGGCGAGAGCCTGGAGTGGGGTGGTAGGTGGAAGTGAGAGAAATGTATTCAGCACACACAGAGCTTGCACAGGGATTGCGTGGAGGCTTAGAGGGGGGAAGAATCCAAGATACCTCCTAGATATTTTATCAGAGCCAGAGGGAGACAGTGTGGTGCTGTTTAGCAAAACAGGAAACAGTGTGAGGGGAGGGGGTTGACGGGGGGAATCAGCCCCTGTCTTCTGGCCCTGTTAGCTGCTGATGCAGGAGATACACAGAAGCAGCAAGAGAATCAGTGAGTCTTCATGGAGTTGGGATCTGGGTGAGAAAAATGGCTAACTCCCCATTGGTATAGGACAGTGTCTAAGGCATGACCGTACCGTCTTGGAGCCAGATGGGTAGTACAGTCAGCCTTGTGTTTGGAGGTGGACCCAGAGAGTGAGTCCCGTTGGTGTAGTGAAGAAGGGAGAAGCAGAGGGGTGAGGGGAGAAGGGTGGGGGAGTCAGTGCTGGGATTGCACGAGAACCATCAGAAGTGGGCAACTCACCGAGGCTGATGAGCTTTCCTGAAAACACCAGATCCGGGAGAAGACACTCTTGGGCAGGATTCTGCCAGCCTGCCGCTCCCGCCGGAAGTGGCTGGTGAATGGCCTTGGGCCATGGGATTGTGTAAGTAGAACTGGGGATAAGGGAAGCAGAGGGTTAGTTTGAAGAGGAGGAAAAAGGGAAAATGGTCCAAGTGGAAAGGGCCTTGGGAGTTCTGTGGGACTGGGGAGTTTTTCCTAAGGAGCTCCAGTAGCTTCTGTGCGCATGCAAAAGAAAAAAAAGGGAAAGAAAAGAAATCCCATCATACTTGGAGTTGAGAAGCGCTCTATGCCTGTGTATGCCTTTAAAGGAGTTATATCTTATACTCAGCAGGTGCATATTTTAATGTAAAAACTTATCATCGTTATGAATACAAATTTATAGGTATATTACACATAATTTAAAATGTGATTCTTAGAGGAAACCGAATCAACTAGAAGGGACACATTTAAATTTTTAATGATTTTTCCATCACTCTCCTATGCAAACCTTAGAAACCTGAACAGAGTAGGAATAGAGGTCAATTTCTGGGAAGAGTAAAGAAGCATGCCGTAAATTGTCATCAATCCCAAAGAAACTGCCACGGAGGGCTGAGGTTTCAGAATTAGCTTAGATTTCACTCTGGAGCTTATTAGCTGAGCTGCAGTCCCAGCCTATTAGCTGGGAAACTATCTCCAAACAGGATACGGTGATTATTTGTAAGTGCACTGTGTATATTGCACTGTGACAATAGCTCCTCACTGGGTGCTCCGGGGAACAGCTCCTTTTAAACATGCCTATAAAGACAGTTTGAATGAAAATATCATCTGTACAAGCATATAAATACCAGCTGATCTGCCAAATGGGAAGACTGCTAAGATAATTCACAACAATTCAGTTACAATAATGCAGATGAGGCATCTTTTAAGTAACTACTATTTATGGAAAAGGCTAACAGAATTAAAAAATGCTTGGCAATCAAATGCAACAAGAGCACGGGGTTTAAAAAAAGGACAGGGAAGCAGTTCACTGAACAGGAAGGGAAGATTGCTCCAGAGATCTGGAGGAAACCATTTTTCCCCACCGTCATCTCCACATTTCAAAAGGCAGATGTATTTCCAGCCAGGAGACATCATCTCACTGTGGAGTGAGATGCTGATAGTCTATGTGGCTTCTTCCTTCCTTTTCCTTCCTTTCCTTCCTTCCTTTCTTGCAATGAAGCTTCAGTAATATCTTTACTTCCCTCCCCAAAGCTTTGGAGAACATTGGACATTACTCTGTACCAGCAGAGTCATTTGTTTGAATGGNCCTATTAGCTGGGAAACTATCTCCAAACAGGATACGGTGATTATTTGTAAGTGCACTGTGTATATTGCACTGTGACAATAGCTCCTCACTGGGTGCTCCGGGGAACAGCTCCTTTTAAACATGCCTATAAAGACAGTTTGAATGAAAATATCATCTGTACAAGCATATAAATACCAGCTGATCTGCCAAATGGGAAGACTGCTAAGATAATTCACAACAATTCAGTTACAATAATGCAGATGAGGCATCTTTTAAGTAACTACTATTTATGGAAAAGGCTAACAGAATTAAAAAATGCTTGGCAATCAAATGCAACAAGAGCACGGGGTTTAAAAAAAGGACAGGGAAGCAGTTCACTGAACAGGAAGGGAAGATTGCTCCAGAGATCTGGAGGAAACCATTTTTCCCCACCGTCATCTCCACATTTCAAAAGGCAGATGTATTTCCAGCCAGGAGACATCATCTCACTGTGGAGTGAGATGCTGATAGTCTATGTGGCTTCTTCCTTCCTTTTCCTTCCTTTCCTTCCTTCCTTTCTTGCAATGAAGCTTCAGTAATATCTTTACTTCCCTCCCCAAAGCTTTGGAGAACATTGGACATTACTCTGTACCAGCAGAGTGAAATATTTGTTCGAATGACCAGCGTTTTTGAAATAGGAAATCCAGCTTCTATCCACGGGAATCCCCATATCTGGTGGGCAAAGAATCCTATGCATCTGGAGACTTCTAATTTGGATCATGAGTGTTTGAAGTAATCACTCATAATCGTTTATGTGAAATACTTTGTCACATCATAGCTATACAGGATCCATAAAAAAAAAGAATTTTCCAAAGTGCCTGTGCATGTTTCTCTGTAAGCATTTTGCATCATGCTAAAAAACAAAGCTCCTGTCAGAGCGCCTGGGTGGCTCAGTCAGTTAAGCGTCCGACTCTTGATTTCGGCTCAGGTCGTGATCTCACAGTTCATGTGTTCAAGCCCCACATCGGGCTCTGTGCTGACAGCATGGAGCCTGCTTCGGACTCACTCTCTCTCTCTCTCTCTCTCACCCTCTCTCACCTCCTCCCCTGTGGGCACGCAGGTACGTGCACACACACACACCCTCTGTCTCTCTCTAAAAATACATTTTTTTAAAAAAGCTCCTCTTCCTCCATTTGCTCTTGAATGTTGATGTCCCAGGTGCTGTCTTCAGTGTCTTCTGTCTCTTTTTGTTCCCATGCTTTCAGCCACTGCTCTCAGCCGGTGACCCCAGGTCCTTGTCCAGTTCAGACCCCTCCCGAGCCTCAGGCCCACACTTATGGGATGAATTCCCAGCTCTTTCGACTGGCCATTTCCTCCTAAACGTCTCCTGGTCTCCTAGGCTTCTCAAAATCAACATCTCAAATTATGAACTAACTTTATACGCCTTCCACACACGTACGNTGGGCAGACAGCAGAACTGAAGCTTGTTTCTCCTGCTGTAAATGCTCTCTTGGTCTCAGGTAACTCAAGCCAGGACCTCGGCCCTCATTCTTGTCACCCTCGGTGCAAGTGGTCCTCGCGCAAGGCAGTGTCAGCCCTGACGTGCTTTCTGCCTAATCTTGCCTTCCTACCCCCNACGTGTCCCGTGTCCATCGCTTCCCCCTGGCCCCGCCGCTACCCACTCTGTGTCCCTACTTCCGTCCTGGCCCCTCAGAGTCTCCTCAGGGCCACCTGAATGATCCTTTCAGAGCCTGAGTGGCTCATGTCAGTCCCCGCTTCGGAAGCCTCCAGTNTGCCCATCCTCCCTCACTGCCCGCCCTGCCCCCCCTCCTCCGCCACACCCGTCTTGTCGAGCCCCGGCCTCGGGCCTGCGAGCCCCCCGGTCCCCGCGCCCACAGCTCCCTTCCTCAGAAATGAGCTGTCATGTCCTGCTGCTGTCACCCTCCCAGGGCGTCACTCACACCCTCCCCGGTGCCCTCCTCAGCAACCACAGCACGCGCTGTGCAGCACGCCCACCGCATCGCTCTTTGCACGCTCACCTCTTCCTCAGAGCTCGGCCCCGGCTGATGCGCCGCACAGCGCGCGTGCTTGGTTTGTCTCCCTCACGAAGAAGGTCTGTGAGGCGGCAGTTTTTGTTTCATTCCCTGTTGAACGCGCAGCTTAAAATACTAGGAAGTAAATAGATAGTTTCAAAATAAACGACTGTGAATCATCTGGGGAGCCTTTAAAAACACTGTTGTGCAAATTCTGCCTCAGACCTACTGAGTCAGAACTCAGGGCGGGCGGTTCAGAGGTTGACATTTTTACAAGGGCCCCAGGTTGGGAGCCACTGCGGCCAGAGAGATTTCTTGAGCCACAGATGTCCCCAGCGTCAAACCCGCAAGTGCCCTCCGTTTTCCTCGGGGGTCGTTCCCAAACTCCTCGAGGTGACCGTCCAGATCCTGTGCCAGTCAGACCCCTGGGGGGCTTTCTGGCCTCCTCCATTCCCATGCTTCTCGTGTCCTTTCTCTGCTTAAAGTGTCCTGCTCTCTGAAGAGTTGCTCGTGGTTAGAGTTTTGATTCAAATGTCAGTGGTTAAATATAATTTCCCTTTATACCCTCACTTCTCCACAAGCATCCCAATAATTACGGGTCACTTTTATAGCACACTGTCTACCCTATCCATGTCCTACTCTGTTAGAATTGGGCTGCTCCTCGGGGCGCCTGGCTGGCTCAGTCGGAAGAGCTTGAGACTCTTGATCTTGGGGTTGTGAGTTCAAGCCCCGTGTTGGGCGTAGAGGTTACGTAAATGAGTAAAACTTAAAAAAAAAAGAAATGGACTGCTCATTAGACTCTAAACTTCTAAAAGATTACAGGGACATCCTTTGCTTTGTCCTCAACATCTAGCAAGTTGTTAAACACAGTTCTTCCCAGACACCCATCCAAAAATTATCTTAATGATGTGCGATATCTTTATCGGGTTTTCTGGAGCATTCAGAACTAAACACCTGCGCGGATAGATCCACATGACGCATCTAAGCAGACGTGTGTGAGTCCGGTCCTGGGCCCTCCATCCTGTTGTGTGTTCCCAGTCACTCACCTTCTCTTGCCCCCGGTTTAACCTCTAACTACTCTCTCTCTTAGCAGATGACCTCCTTAGGCACTTAAGTTTTTTTTAAAGAAGAGTTTCTCGGTGTTATCTCTTATGTACTCATTTCTAAACAGACACGATGTTCTGTTTAGTCACCCGACCCCCGCCGGGTCTCTGTACAGCGGGTGACTAAACAGGCAAGATGCGGCCACCCCTGTGCCTCGTTCCCAGGTCTTGGTCCTTTCCTCCTGCTCTCCGTTGCCCTCCGCAGGAAAGCCTCTCCCTCCCAGGGTGACCGTGACCTCGGCTCTCTGTGCCCCCCCCCNCTGGCCAGCTCTGTCCTCACCTTCACCTTCGCTGGTCCAAACCTTATCTTCTCCCTCCCTCACCCTCCTTCAAATAGATTCTTCCTAAGTTCTCTGCTTTTTTCCTTCCTCTTCCGACCCGTGTCCTGAGCCTCTGATCATCTCACGGCCCCTCCTCTCCCTGCCCTTCACAGTTGATCAGTCTCCGCACCTCGTTGACTTTCCTTCCCTCCCCCCACTGTAACCTTCACATCCTGTTTTGCTTCATACGCTGCCTTCAGTCCCGCCTCTGGTGGCGCCACGGCCACCGTGCCTTTGCTCAGATCCCACTGTCGCTCAGCCGCGGTGACTCTCCTAACCCTCCCCGGATCTGGGCCCTCCGCACCCGTCCACGGTGCAGATGGCGCATTGCCCAGCACCCCACTGCGGTCTCCCGCCTCCTGTCCCGTCCGCACGCGGACGCGTGCCTTCGTTCTTCCCTTAGAAAACTCTCTCCCTTCTCCCGCCCCCCCCCCCCCTCAGCTGCCCTCACTTCACATTCTTGTTTCTTTGGGAGTCCTTGCTCCACAGGCTTTTGCTTTTCCTCCTTCCTCACTGAGGTGAGAAAACGGGAGCCTCGTGACAGGTTCTCTTCTGTGACCTGACAGTCGCGTGCGCTGCCCCAACCAGGCCTCAGAACTTGGTCTCTTCCTCCCGCGGTGACCTTCATAAATCTGTTCTGTTGACGAGCCGTCAAAACGGGGTAGAAAACATTCAAGGAACTGCTATGTCGCTGCATCCCAACAAATGAGAAATTCAAAGACGAGGCAAATTAAAATCAGACTCCCAGTTCGGTAACCATTTACTGTCACTTGGAACCCTGACCGCCTCAGTGGGCTTCTCCGTGACCGAGGTCTTAGATGTCTCCCTTCTGCTTTTGTTATTTGTGCAGTAGAAGCGCGTGTTGACTGAGTCAGTCCACAGTCATTCTGCCAATACCTCCGATGGGGACGCGTTGATTTCTTTCGGCTGTACAATACCAGTGACATTTTCTGAAGACAAAGACCTTATTGATTATCAGGGCTCTCAGGATTTTTTTTCCAATTTTCTTTTTGCCATTACAGTCTTTATACTCCCACCCCTTTTTTTTTTTAATTTTTTTTATGTTTTATTTATTTCTGAGAGAGACAGCATGAACAGGGGAGGGTCAGAGAGAAAGGGAGACACAGAATCCAACACAGGCTCCAGACTCTGAGCTGTCAGCACAGAGCCTGACGCGGGGCTCGAACCCACAAACTGTGAGATCATGACCTGAGCCGAAGTCAGACACTTAACCGACTGAGCCACCCAGGCGCCCCTCCCACCCCTTTTTTTAATCCCAACTTTATTTCTGACCGAAGTCCAGGCCCCTGTGCTATCAGCTATCATACATCATACTCTACTCTTTTTCTTTTTTTATTTGATTTGAGAGAGGGAATACACACATGAGCAGGAGAGGGGGCAGAGAGAGGGAGAGAGAGAGAGAGAGAGAGAGAGAGAATGAATCTTAAGCAAGCTCCATGCTTGGCATGGAGCGCAGCACAGGGCTCAATCCCAAGACTCTGGGATCATGACCTGAGCCAAAATCAAGAGTTGGACACTCAACCGACTGAGCCACTCGGGCACGCCCCCATCATACTACACTCTTAAACAAGCACCGTAGAATATAGACTCACTAGAGATTTTTGTCTGTGAGGGACCAAAGCATGAAATTACAGAGCCAGCTCTTAATATGGAAGTAAGATCGTACAGGTTCTTTTCAGGAGTTACACAGTCCTAGTGCATTGCTTTTTTTTGAAATTTTAAGACTTTGGCCTGTTCTGTATCCTTGGCAGATTGATTCAGAGGAAGGGTCTGTGATAACACATCAACTCTGTGGTCTAGTATTAACTCGCCTATCAGACTCCCGTAATTGACATAATTTGTATCCATACCATGACTTGAGATCAACCTTAGAAATCCCATTTAGAGACCAGCCGTTAATGCCTGATGGTTTCCCACTGAGCTACACTGCGTTTGCTCCCACGTCTGTTCCAGCAGATCTTCCCATGTCACGGTTTCCATAGTTCCTGGAAGCCACCGGTCACCGTGTGCCGACAGCCTGCGCAGCTCTCTGCTGAGCACGTGGGGCTGTGGGAACAGTGACTTCGTTTCACCGTGTTGCACAAGCTTCACTCATCGGGTTGTCTTGTCCAGGCCCGCGCTTGGATACTTTCATCTTCGCAGCCCGTCTGGCAAGGAGGTAACGACGCAGTGATTGGCCTCCCAGTTCAGAAAAGACCAGGGTGTCCCTGAGGCCTCCAGTCCCTCTAGGTGTCTTATAACAGCATTCCACAACAGCTGTTCTGTTTTAAGGCTCAGTGCACTCAACAAATTCCAGACGCCCCACGGCCGCAGCAGTTGCTGAATGGTGACTTCAGGCTTCACTTGGTTCAGGCCTCAAGGGGACGGACTCCAAGCTGACATGACTTACTGTTCAGGCAACAATTTCCAAAGAGAGAAAAACATTTCAGATGCCAACGAACTGCCGCTTTCTTCCAAAGAAGCAGACCTTAGAGGAACAGCTCTTCCGGGCAGCCGCCATTCTGGTTCCATTTACTTGGACGGCTCTTTAGTTTCCCGGCCCTTTCGTAGTGGGGACATTTGACTCAACCAACGATTTTGATTTTTTGCGTGTGATACTTTTAAATAACAAGCCAATAAAGCAGAGCATATGATTTGAATGATAAGAGGAGCTAACAGTGTTAAGGATTATTTTAAAAACTGTCTTATTCATGGCTTGCCTTGAACTTTGAGGATACTTGTTTGCCAGTAATATCTGTATTCAAATCTGATTGATTTTGGGTGCCTACGTGGCTCAGAGAGTTAAGCGACCGACTCTTGATTTTGGCTCAGGTCATGATCCCACGGTTTGTGAGTCTGAGCCCTGCATTGGGCTCTGTGCTATAAGCGAGAGACTACTTGGGATGCTTTCTCTCTCTCTCTCTCTCTCTCTCTCTCTCTCTCTCTCTCTCTCCCCCCCCTCCTCCTTCTCCCCCCTCCCTCCCTCCCTCTCTCAAAACTAAATAAATAAACTTTACGAAAAAGTAAATCTGATACATTTCAGCTGAGTATGAAAGTTTGCAGATATACATTGGAGTTGTTGACTTAGTTATCTTCTAATTTATTTAGTTTATTAAAAAGGAAAGTCTGAATATACATTGATGTTATTATAGTTCTAATTAAATTACTCCAGGTAATAGTTTCCCAAGCTTCATGACAGGAGCTCCCAGAATAATGTAGCTAATACAAAATATAAGTATGACTATCCATGTCATACTTTATTTTATATTCTAATCATTTCAACCACGTTAAGTGACCAATGCAGTGACATTAAGTATATTCATAATGTTATGCAACTGTCTCCCCTCTCCATTTACAGAATCTCTCAATCATCCCAATCAAAATCTCCTCAATAAATCCACATTCTGTCTTCTCCCCAGCTCCTATTATACTTCCCCTACGAATTCGCCTAGACTAGGTACCTCATATGTACAGTACAATTACACAATGTCGGCCCTTTGTGTCTAGCTGATTTCACTTAGCATGGTATTTCCAAAACTCATTCGTGTAGTAGCATATGTCAGGATTTCACTCCTTTTTTTTTTTAAATGTTTATATTTATTTTTGAGAGAGAGAGCAGGAGCAGGGGAGGGGCAGAGAGAGAAGGAGACACAGAATCCGAAGCAGCTCCAGGCTCTGAGCCGTCAGCACAGAGCCTGACGTGGGGCTTGAACCCATGAACCATGAGATCATGATCTGAGCTGAGGTCGGACCCTCAACCGACCGAGCCACCCAGGTGCCCTTTCACTCCTCTTTAAGGTTAAGTAACGTGACTCCACTGAATGTTTCCTAGAAGAAGAAACATTTCCTTGACCCGCCCAGTGTCCCTGTGTGGGTCCGATAATTAAGCTGACAGATTAACAGGAGAGAAGCATACAAATGTATTTCTGTAACTTTTATGTCACATGGGAACCGTCACAAGGACATAAAGACCCAAAGGAATGGTTTACCCCTGAATGGTTCTGCGCCAGGTTTGGTGAAGAGTGAAAAGTGACGGGAAGTTGTGATAGGGCACAGAGTATGAGCTAAGTGTGGTCAGCGGGGGACGCTTAGCAAGGCCTGTGTGTTTGGATTCTTTGCAGTGGGCCCATGATCCTTTACTCTGGGTTGAGGGAGGGCATGTCTTACAGAAGAGCCTTAGGGACTGATTCAGGGGACAAATGGGGGAGGAGGCCAGAGAGAACCTCTCTTCTGCCATTTTCTCCAACTCCTTCAGCTTAAAATATTTACTGTGCCCGGGTGCCATGTTCTCCGGGCGACAGGTCTTGATCCCCGCCACCGTATACCACAGTTCATTTATCGATTCATCCGTGGGTGAGCATCTGTGCTGTTCCCACCCTCTGGCCATTGTCACCAATTCTGCTGTGAACCCTGGCGGGCCGGTTTCACAGTGTCGATCTCTCTTGAAATGTGCCTTACTCTTTCCCTTGTGCTGGGAAGTACATGTTTCTTCCACAAGGGGTCCAGGATTGGCCTCTCTTGTTCTTTTCAAACGAAACAGCCATTCAGTGGGTAGAAGCTTCCCGTTGGGAGGTTTAGGCTGACTAGTTAGAGAATCGCGTGAGCCTTCATGTCTCATTGTAAATGCCATGTTAACGTAGTCACAGGGCCATCCACGGAGCTCTGGAATGACTAAGTAACTCTGAAGAGAAGACTCATCATCCGCCTTCGATAGGGCTGGGAGATTTGTGCAGAGCGGTGTTTATTGTCAGTGTGGTGTCTTGCTTAAGAACAGAAGATTGGCCTGTTTTCCAGAAAGTTTGCCTCCCAGACCCTGGCAGTCATGAGTCTTCCAGGGGCCGTAGCCCCTCAAATCACCGCATCCAGGCTGTGGTGCCCCAGAGCAGGGGGTCCCTGGGAGCCCGTGCCCTGCACCTCTGAGATTTATGAAGAACTAGTGCAAGGCCGACTGCCTGTCACACTCCCAGCCACCCGTTAGGTGGAAAGCAGTAGAGGGTGTCAACAGACTTCCCTCCCCCCTCCCCCCACATTTAATTCCTTTGTTTGAAAATCAGGAGCAAAACGTGTCTTCTGTCCTCAGCTTGGGCTTGGATCCGCGTTGGGGCCTGATGAGTGTGCTCTCTGTTGCTGTCCAGGTAGGAAGGCACACTGGGCTGCCCCCAAGGTTGGATGAAGGCGGTGGCCTTCGCTCCCGATCATGGAATATTCATACATTAGCAACAACTGAGCTCCTAACACAGAACTGTGACCTTTCAAATGATCTGAACTGTCTGCTGCATGTCACATTTTACCTTTTTAGAGATGTGCTAATTCATGTTAAGTCCGCCTGAGAGATTTGTTTAATGAGCAGATTAAAGGGATGATTATCCCTCTCTTCATTTTTTTGAAGGAGGGCCTTCGTGTGATGGCCCTCTGGTATATGGCACAGGAGCACAGAGGGGTCTTTTTAAAATTACCCCTGCAGGGTCACCGGGACCCAGGCTGTTTGCTTCATTAAACCGGGTGGCTCCTTAGAGCCAGCACGACCCCCTCCGACAGCCCTGACACAATTGTATCTAAATTAGCATCTGACTGACTCGCCTCCTTCCCTCCCTTTTTAAGCTCCGGCTGACGGGAGGATTGGCAAAAGATGTTAATTGGTTGGGCCTGGCTCAGAACAATGGCCTTACCAAGACAACAAAAGGAGTAATGTTTCTTTCAATATGCACCCAGATTCACAGTAAGTACCTCTTTTAATTACCAGGAATTATTGTAATGCCTGGTCAATGGAATAATTGACCCTCAACAGCTAGCGCTCTGGCCCAGTCGCTTGGTTGGTACTAAATAATGGTCAGAGGAGCAGGTCCGAGGGTGATTTGAGGGGCTGAAAAGAGATTTTCTCAGCCAGCGTTCTGTGAAGTTCCAAGGCAGCCCAGTGGGAGCCCCAGAGAGGGGACTAATTTGGGCTTATCCGGGAGGAAATGTGCTGGGAGCCATTAGATTTTTACCCTCAGAAGCATCAAGGGGCGCGGGAAGGAAGGAGTTAGGAGTTTGGAAGGAAGGAGCTAGGAGCTTGGCAGTTGAGGACTCGTGTGGTCAGTAGCCCAGGCGGAAATGTCCCCCACCTTGTACGCAGGAAGGTTCATGTCCGGCCCACGCTGCAGCCCCCCCTTCCCTTTTTAAAAAGGGACGTTTTGGTTTCAAATGTTGGGTCGAACGAACCCCAAAACTTGGTGTCATCTCCTTCTCTATTATGATAAATCACTGGGACACCTTCCGAGTGATTTTGTGCCGGACTGAGGTTCTTGGAGAATTTGGTTTTAAAAAATTAACTATGTCCAGATGGGCTGGAAGGCACAGCATCCACTACTTAGTAGAATCCTACTTTGCAGTTTACATCCTAATTCTAAGCAAGGTTAGACTTTTAATATCTTTGAGGGCTCTCCTGTGCACACACACAGGAGATGGGGAGCAGAAGGAGAAAAGAGGAGTTTTTTCTTTAATTTCGTTTGATGGTTTATTTATTTTTGAGAGACTGAGCACAAGTGGGGAGGGGCATAGAGAGAGGGAGGCACAGAATCCGAAGCAGGCTCCAGGCTCTGAGCTGTCAGCACAGAGCCCCACACAGGACTCCCATCTCACGAGCTATGAGACCATGACCTGAGCTATGGTCGGATGCTCAACCGACTGAGCCACCCAGGCGCCCCCAGAGAGAGAATATCTTAAGCAGGCTCCACTCTCAGGAGGAGTCCGACTCAGGGCTCAGTCCCATGACCTGAGCAGAAATCTAGAGTCAGACTGAGCCACCCAGGAGCCCCAAGGTTAGATTTTAAACTACCATCCCCTGATCCCTGTTAGGATAACCACCTAACCACCGACATTACCTTGTGTTTAGCTTTAATGGGGTGATTGTAACCACTGCATCTAAGTAGTTAACATTTGTGAGGCTGCTGAAATGTTACAGCTGGGCACTGTCACCTTTGAAGTCAGTCAGAACAGAGTCCTAATCTTCATCAAGCTGCAGTCAACTAATGTGACCTTTAAATAAGATACTAAAATGCCCAAACTTAAATTTCAGCCTTAAAAAGGCAGTGAGATGCTTACCTCTCATGAAGTAATTGCAGAGGTAGGTTAAAAGAGCTCATCTATAATTTTATTCAACGTAGCACCAGGCAAATAGTAATACCACTGTGTTATCTCTTATCATTATTGCCCCAAGACTGTAAAGCCAGGAAATGACGGAGGTATCATCTGTACTGACTGCTTTTCGACTCCTGGGATGCCCTATCGCCAATCCATCCCTAGAGTTTAAGAGAAAATATGAATAGACTTCAAAAATGGTGAAAAATAAAACAGTAATGCTTACTTCCATCTTTAAAAGCAGGAGATGAGGGGGAGAAAAACATCAACTACAACTGAAAGTTTCACAAATATATTGTGATCTTAGCCAGGAAATTATTTGCCTTTCATGAAACTAGAAATTCATTTACTTCTAGCAAGTTTTCGATCAGGGAAAGAAAAATATTCAAGCGGAGTATTCACGGCTGGGTCTTAAGACCTGTATTTTTCTCATGAAGAAAAGGTACAATTTCTAAACCGATTGCATAGGCACAGGCTGACACATGAACTTGACGGAAAGGATCTTTTAACTTAACATGCCTCCATTAGAGGTTGTTTTTTGTATTTGTTTGGATGTTTGATCTGGTGAGTAGGTTCAGTTTTTAAGAATTAACTTCTCTTAGGTTCTGTGGATAAGTATAAAAAATAACAACACCAGCAGTGTTTCCTGCAGTGACTTGAGTTAGGGCTTTGGTGTAGACTGCCAAGTCTTTCAGAACTTCTCCTTGAGAAACCCCCATTTTTATCATGGAGAGTGGACTCTTGGGTGGGGAACCTTCTGACTGGTCAGCAAAAGCCGAAGTTCTGGTCCAACTTTACTGTCTCCCAGTTCTGAGTCCTTGGGTGGTTGGGCCATTCACCCCAGGGTCTGTTCCCTCAACCGTAAAATGAATAGAACAAGACGACCTCCCAAAATTCAACAAGTCGACCTATAAAATAACCATCCCGGCGCCGACCAAGACACGTCGCAGTCATGATCTCACGTGACGTCTGTGCTGTTATATATTCACGCCACCTTCTACTTCTTAAAACTCTCCTCTCTTAACACCCAGATTATTTCCCTTGCCTAAGTTCCTATCCACGCCTTCCCACCTCATTGCTGGTTCTTCTTTTCCTTTCTGGCCGTGATGTGTGGTGCTCCTCAAGTTCAGGTGAGTCCTTCACAGACCCCTTACCATTTCCTGTGGCCATCTCTTCCATTGCCATGCCCCAACCCAATTTAAATCTTTACACTGCAGATATAAACCCCTAACCCTCACCTCTTCATGAGTTCCGGACTTAGATTTCTAAGACCCTCTCACACTCCCCACCTCACTGCTCCGCCATGTGTTCATATGGTCGTCTAAGAGTCAACATACTCAAAAATCAAACTCATTGCCTACAACCTGTGTGCTTAATGGATCATTGTCCGTCTCTGGGCTTGCACATGGAACATAGGATTTTTCTTATACTCTTGCTACTCCCTGACCTACACATCCATCTTTTCCCAAGCCTGTCCTTCTCTTGGTCAATATGTCTCACAAATCTACTCCTCTCCACATCCTCAGCTGCTGTCATGCTGCTTGTGCTGCCCATTACCTTCTGTTCAACTCTAGAAGTTACTGTGGATGATGCCTGTGTCATAACCTCCCTCTCTCCAGGCTTCACACTGGAATGCAAACTTGTGGCTGCTTAGAAACTTGTTAAGGATCCCAGTTACCTAGGGAGTGATCTCAAACTCCCTGGAAGGGCTTTCAGGAGCCTCACAATGGAGCCTTTCTGTACCCTGTTCACCACCTCTTTTTCAACTACACCCTGTGCAGAAGCATGCTGCGCGTTTCCAAGCTTCTGGTTATGCTGTTTCCCTCCTTCCTCCTCCCTCAGCTGTTCAGATTTCGCTCACATTTGAAGGACCAAACCCTTGTCACCTGTCAGTGTTTCATCCTGACGGCAGTTTCTACCCACGGGGAGACCTGCAGGCAGAGGGGAGAAACCCTGGCCTCCTCTCCCTTCTTCCCACCCTCTCATCTCCTGCCGGAAGCCCTCATGGCAGAGCCCAGGTGCAGCTACCAGAACGTGCAGCCTGCAGGGGTGAGGCCCGTGAAACAGAGCAGAGCAGGGCCGCGCGGAGGGGATTTGAGCGCAGGAGAGACTGGCACAGGTCATGTCTGTCTCTGGAACATATTTCGAGTCGCTTGAACTCGACAGGGACTTCGACTGACTTGCTTCTGTCACCATAATGCCCAGCACCAAGGAGGTTTCATAAATATTTAGTGAATCGAAATGAACTCTAAAGCCCCCTTCCAAGCCTAAAATTATGCTTTCCCTGCCAGCGCGTTACCTCCATTTATCATACTGTTGAAACAAAAACACGAAACATTTCCATGAAATTTTTCTTTATAAAATCGTCGATGTTGTGTAATTATTTACTTAAACCCATGCTTCAGTTCAGTCTCAACCCTCTTTCTTTATGACCGTTAAGCCAGCGCTATTTATCAGTGCCCGGTTGGTTTTGAACACTTGTCCCCCAGCTGTGAGTCAGATTAACTCACAGGAAGGGAAATGGAGACCTCGATGTAATAAATGCTAACAGTGTGAGAGAAAAAGAAGACAAAAATGTTGTGGGCAATTTTCACAGAACCCTTAAAGGTGCTTTGAACCGGCGCCCACGCTGGTCTGGGGCGTGGCGGGCTCGGCGGCCAGAGCACAGCAGGTCTGAGGTGGAAGGCTCGGGAGCCAGTCCCTGCCTGCTTTTTTAAGTTGTCTGGCCTTCCCTCAGAGGAGCCATTCCAAAGAAGAAACGCGGGGCCCCGGCCTTCAGCTGCCTGCACTTTGGGAGATCGCCTGATCCCTTGCGCATGAACCGTGTTCCTTCCTTCCTCTTCTGATGCCCCCTGCCTGCTCCAGAATCTTACAGATTGGACGGGCTAGACACCGGGTGACCAGCTCATAGGCCTCATGGGATCTGATGTTTGAGGCGTGTGGCCAAGCAGAGTTGGAAGAAATCTTAGAGAACATCCCGAGCCCTTTGTTTTCCGGCGGGGAAGAGGAAGCTCAGAAAAAGGTGACCGGTGCTCGCTCACAGCCTGGGACTGGGTGGCGGGACCCTGGCCCTAGAAGGCAGCTCCCGCCCGTGCCCACAGCCGCTTTTCTTGTGCTGCATGAGCTCCGGAAGTTGTTTGAAACCCTAACCTTGCACAGAAGGTTGCAGGGTTGTCACTGTCACTGTCATTGTTAGTGAATCAGTTTGCGTTTCCTTCCTGTGTGTCTCCTCTTACTTCTAATGGGGTTGGAGTCAGATTTTTTTCCTGTATTCCTCTTTCATTAGCTCCTTTTAGGTTTGGACTCCGGGATCATATACTGAACGCTTGCTGGGCTCCAGACAGTGTCCCAAGTCNCAGCACCCACGTTCTTCCCTTCAGTCCACTTGCTGTCACGCTCAGCACCTTGACTCTCACGCTCACTCTGACTCTTACCGCGTGAACAGATTGTACTCTGCTCTAAAGGACTGCATCTCGGGGTGCCCGGGGGGCCCCGTAGGTTAAGTGTCCAACTTCAGCTCAGGTCATGATCTCCCAGTTCGTGGGTTCGAGTCCCGCGTCGGGCTCTGTGCTGACAGCTCAGAGCCTGGAGCCTGCTTTGGATTCTGTGTCTCCTTCTCTTTCTGCCCGT
Source organism: Crocuta crocuta (assembly GCF_008692635.1). Taxonomy (NCBI): domain Eukaryota; kingdom Metazoa; phylum Chordata; class Mammalia; order Carnivora; family Hyaenidae; genus Crocuta; species Crocuta crocuta. Next base: position 4,740,735 of record NW_027532842.1, on the reverse strand, counting down.
CCCTCTCTTGCTCTCTGTCTCTTAATAATAAACATAAAAAAATTTTTAAAAGGAAAGGGTTGCAGCTAAGCACGTACACCTGATAGCAACCTCTGCACGTGGGTAGAATTCCCATGTCTTTGAGATCATTATCCAGTTCAACTCTTGGCCAGAGCTGTGGTCGCCTCTGTCTCAGAGCGATTCGGACACAGTTGGTCAAAGCTGACCCCAGATGTTTAACAGGATGACATTGTAATATTCTTTATTTTCTTCCTTCCCATTTCTTCTCTTCCTTTCCTTTCTCCCCATTTAAAGACTCTCTAAACCTGCAGAGAACCAATTGTATCTTTAATTCTGCAGGTTAGATCAGTAGATGTCTAATTCAAGCCAAATACTAGATGTTTTACATTGATCAGATCTATTCCTCACAGTAATCCTAAAGTGCTGGCTTTAGTTTCCGTACTTTATGAAGAAATAGAGAGAGAGATTAACTTACCTCGTATCACAGAGATATTAGCTGCACAGCTAAGTTCAGTCCCAGGTCTGACTGATTTCAGACCTGCTCACTGTATGATATTATGTATATGACTAACTGGTGGCTATATCAATCGGAATTCATGTAAATAGTCCTAATGTCAGGAACAATCACTAATTAACACTGACATAAGTTATTTGCTAGAAAATTCTGTCTTGGTAAAGCTTAAAAATAGCTTGGCTTCTATGCTGGTAACTATTTAAAGAGACCTGTATCTTTTCCCTCCTTGTAAATATAAAAATAATTTCTCCATAATGGTGTGTATGATTTTAAAACGTTAGTTGATATCTCATAGCAATGGGCCATAATAGAAGAAGATAACTTATTTAATTCTAAAATGTCTTAAATATCACAGAATCCATTTTTAATCCTTGAGTATTAGCCCTCCCCCCGCCAAACTGTTGACCGTGAAGAAAGAAGATGAGAGAAAATAAGAGAAGCCGGATGTTTAAAGAGAATAATTATCTGTAGAAGGACATATGTTTTTAGATTCAGTGAATTCATCTTTTATGAAATGGAAATCCTGGCCAAACCACATAAATGGACTTAAACTGACTGCCAGATAAGGAGCATTTTAGAAATGAAAAGACACTAGTTCAGCCTGAAGGATAGGTTTCCCAAAACATTCTGATAAAAGCAAAATACTTCAAGATGCTAGAGGTACATGAGTGATAGATGGGAGGTTTTCTTGGGAAGGACATCAGTTACTAAGATAGGAGGAAAGGAAATTTGTAACGGGAAATGAGGAAGCCAAACTGCTCTATTTGTGGATTGGGCTATGCGGGCTTCTTCCTCCAACTATGTGATGTTCCCATCACAAAGTTACTTTTTGCTGGTGACTACATTGTTGCACAAAGAGCCAGATCTGTGCTTAAACCAGAGAAAAAGACCAGTGTGGTGCAGAGCATTCAACAGTGTGAAAACTATGCCTGTTGCCTGTGGGCACTGAAGGGAAACCTAGAAAAGAAAGCCCACTGTCAAATCAGAAGGGGATGAACAGAAGCCTACATGATAAAATACTACAAGGGCTTATCTTATTTCATTTTTATAATGGCTTATTTTATTAATTGTTTAACGTTTATTCATTTTTTTAATTTTTAATTTATTTTTGAGAGAGAGAGAGAGAGACAGCATGAGCAGGGGAGGGTCAGAGAGAGAGGGAGACACAGAATCTGAAGCAGGCTCCAGGCTCTGAGCTGGCAGCACAGAGCCCGACGCGGGGCTCGAACCCACTAACTGTGAGATCATGACCTGAGCCGACATTGGATGCTTAACCGACTGAGCCACCCAGGCGCCCCACGTTTATTCATTTTTGAGAGACAGAGAGTGAACTGGGGAGGGGCAGAGAGAGAGGGAGACCCAGAATCCGAAGCAGGCTCCAGGCTCCGAGCTGTCAGCACAGAGCCCGACGCGGGGCTTGAACCCATGAACCTTGAGATCGTGACCTGAGCCAAAGCCCGCCACTTAACCGACGGAGCCACTCAGGTGCCCGACAATGGCTTATTTTAAAGATTTGTTCCAATTTGTGAAAGTTTGGGTCCCTCCTCCAGATTAACGAATCAGTACCCAGAAGATTTGGGCACCGTGAAAGCAAGGACCCCCTGAATTCCAGTGTCACAATTGGGACTTGTCTCCCTTGCCTCCCAGCAGCCTGCCTCTGGACATGTCATTTCCTACCGTGGCCCCCACTTCTAACCTGATGTTCGGGGCTACTCTACTTGTTACTGTGATGATTTGAAATTAACTACCCTCATATTCTTCATTTAAAAAAAGTTATTTAAGAAAGCAAATTGCTATCTAGGGTTTGGTACTGGATTGGAGGGTAACCAGTAGGAAGAAGAGGTTTCAAATACTGTTCCCCCGAGGCAGGCCTATGAATCCAGGGGAGTCCTGGAAGTCGGTCTGGGCGCCTGTGTTTCTGTAGACCTTGCACAGTCACTGCATCAGAGGACAGAGCTGCCTAAGACTGGAAATAATGACTTTGCTCTTTAAACCTCAACTGAATTCTGCCTGGAAAAGTAAACGCAGTTCACATTGAAAGGAACGTGTCTTTTTTCCACATAGGAAGCCATTGGTGTTTTAATGTATTCTCTTCCCAAATTATACAGGAATTATAAAACTATAAAAGGAATCGTATATTCCTTTTCCCTGGAAATGTGCAGGTGAGCTCACTGTTAAGACTTAGATGTAGAGGCAGCTACATGTGTGCTTCTGGGGAAAAAACACACAAAAGGTCTTGGCTAAGGTATTCGGCATTATGGCAAATGACTCATCCGCCTTCTTCGCTGTGTGTTTTGTTTTTTTAATTCCTTGCATTTGATCCTTGAGCTAAGGGGTGGGAAAAAAGAGCTTGTGACTGCTTTTCAAGAGTAAACTATAGGATTTGAGACGATAGGCACATCATGACATCTAACTCCTGCTAGATATTCTAAAAGTAGTATTTGATGAATGCTGTACACATACATACACACATATATTATTAGATACACACACACACACACACACATTTTAGTAAGGTACAGGAAAGCTAGAGCTAGTCATTTCCTAGGAGTATAAACGCCTTTACAGGTTTTCAGAAAAGGTGGTCATCCCCATGAGACTGGCTTCTTATACTTGCAAGGAAATCTTGCTTCCTAGGCTGTTGCTGTGATACCAAAAATAGTTGGAGGACTCAGAGCTTTGCCCACAATTACCATGGTGTCCTTGAATGCACTTTAGTAAACATTTATTGCTTATTTGCTGTTTTGCAGGCCTCTGTGCTGTGTGTTTACAGTTTAATTGGCGATTAATTTAATTTTTTAGAGTTTATTGTCAAGTTGGTTTCCATATAACACCCAGTGCTCATCCCGAGTGCCCTCCCCCATGCCCATCACCCCCATTCCCCTCTCCACCACCCCCATCAGCCCTCAGTTCTCAGTATTCAAGAGTCTCTCATGGTTTGCCTCCCTCCCTCTCCCCAACTATTTTTCCCCTTCTCCTCCCCCATGGCCCTCCGGTAAGTTTNATTTCCCTGATGAGGAGGGACGCTGAGTATCGTTTCGTGTGTCTGTTGGCCATCTGGATGTCCTCTTTGGAGAAGTGTCTGTTCATGTCTCTTGCCCATTTCTTCACTGGATTGATCAGCAATTAACTTTAAATATAATACTCTGTTGGTTATTATTATGACTGTTATCTTGACTGCAAATTTTTTACTATGTTTTGAATGTCAGTTTGAAAATATTTTTCTTTCAAATACTTAAGCGTGCTTGTTATAATATGTATATTCCTATTATAAAAATTACACTGAAGCCATTGGCCAGCAATAACAACTTTTAACATTTAGGGTTGGCGTGATTCTCAGCCAAGGTGTACCATCTCCTTTTAAACTGAATTCTAGTCACTATACCCAGGAAGCTTGAAGTGTTTAGGTTTTATTTTTGTCTTGGACATTAAAAAAACAAATTACTATATTTACGTGCTGAGGAAAATGGCCCAGTAGGACGGTGCATTCTCTAAGCCCTAAATTAGGAAGTGCAGTGAGGTGGGGTTGCCTTCCGGATCCTCTACACCCCTATCCCCTACCACAGTCCTAAGAGAATCCACACCTTTAGAGGAAATTCATCCTCCTTCAATCCACTTTCTCACGTTCAGCGCAGCCCTTAACTTGTCAGAACCCTCATCATGCCTGTGAAACAATCCTCACCATAACGACTTCTTAATTACAAGTCCGAAGAATATTTTCTGTCTCTTTCTTACAGATCTCTCCGTAGTGTGTTGGGTTTTCTTTTTAAAACTCCCTCTTTTTTTCTTTTCCCTTAAAGTCATCTTCTCTGGGACTCTTTCTACACTCCAGCCAGCCCTTTGCTTCTCCATTCTAGACCCTTTCCCCCTTGGTAACTTTTATGCTCACGTGCGCCTAAAGTTCTCCCTCTTGCCGCTGACTGATTCACTCTTATTGAGTGGTCTTATCCACTCATCTGTCTTCCACTAATATGTATGGACTTACGACCTTGAAGTCTAAATCTCTGAAAGGCTAAATCACTGGTCTTAGGTGCCAGACTCAGTGACGCAGAGCCTTCCAGATTTCCCAACTTGAATGATACACACACACACAGATCCTGAGCTCAGCATGTGTGAGACACCTTCACGTTCCCCCGTGCATGCCCTCCCCTGTGTATGGTGCTGCCTCTGTAAATGGCTCTACCCTCGGCTAGCTCACGTAGCCAGGAGCCACCGTCCTCCCTCTTGCCAGACTCCTCAGTCACCAAGCCTGGCAATTCCGCCTTTGAGACTTTGCCAGGTCTCCCTGCATGGCCTCATTGGAATCTCGTGGTCTCTGGCCAACAAGACCACAGGAGTCCCCGTCCTACAACTTGGCCATTGGCCCCAGCCCCCTTGAGCTCCGTGTCCTTCCTCTGGCTTTTAACAGACTCCTTTTCCTGAATATTCCCAACATTTTATTCTACATTTACCTATTTGTAGAATAAAACTGTAAGAATCCAGGGGACGGAAATTCTGTCTCCCTTGTATCCCAAAAAGTAACTCTGTCTGGTTTTTTTGTCTCCCATGGTCCCATTAAAGCAATGTCTCATGAATAAGATCTTACAAAATTCAGCAGCAAGGCTAAAAGACTTTGCTTCCAACAATCAACTAGTATGAGTGAGTGTCAAGGAAAGCATACTCTGAGCCTTTTCCCCCTTTAAAATGTGTAAGATTATCAGATATTTGAAAAACTGAACTGAAGGTGAATTCATATTTATGTGTTATTTAATTTACCTATAAAAAAAAATCTTGTGCTGGCATGAAAGATTTAAGCCTAAAAGCTTAAATTGGGCCTAAAAGCTTAAAATTTAAGCTGAGATATGCTATTCTGATTGATTACATGTCATATTATAAAGCAATACAATATTTATAGTTTGAAGTATAGTTTTTGGTGTCTACTTGATCAAGTGTGTGTAAAAGCGAAAAATAGATCGCAGTGTTTCTAAGCTAGAAATAAGCTAAATAACTTTTTGAGATAGAGAATATCTTTACTTCTACAATTTAATTTCTTAAGACTTTTGAAACTTAAGAAGAGTGACACCCTTGTCAAGTTCGGAGAGTAAGAATTACCTGCATTTAATTTTGGAGAGTAAGAACTAGCTGCATTTTCCGAGTTGTAGAATAGAATAGGAAAATCCTACCAATCCTACCTCAGCGATTGCCCACACCATACACACACGTGTGTATGTGTACATATATATGAAATATATAAATATGTAAATATATAAATATATATATGTAAAAGTGTGCCACATGATCAATAAAGAGTTCAACTCTAGGGGCGCCTGGGTAACTCAGGCAGTTAAGTATCCGACTCTTGATTTCAGCCCAGGTCATAATCTCATGGTTCATTAGTTCAGCCCTGCTGCTCAGCTGTACAGCCCAGAGCCTGCTTGGGATTCTTTGTCTCTCTCTCTCTCTCTCTGCCCCTCCCTTCACTCTCTCTAAATAAATAAATAAATAAACTAAAAAAAACCTAAAGTACTTTTTTAAAAAAAGAGTTCAACTTTAAAATTGTAATGAGTCCATCATCCTAATCAGTAACATGCAGTTTTTTTATTTTAATTTAATGTTTAGTTGTTATTTTGAGAGAGAGAAACAGAGTGTGAGTAGGGGAGGGGCAGAGAGAGAGGAAGACACGGAATCCGAAGCAGGCTCCAGGCTCTGAGCAGTCAGCACAGAGCCGGACACAGGGCTAGAACTCACAGACTGCGAGATCATGACCTGAGCCAAAGTCAGATGCTTAAGCAACTAAGCACTCAGGCACCCCAGGAATGTGCACTTTATTAAAATCTCTGCGGTCAGCTTATTGCACTAAGAGTTTTTATTCTAGACATTCATACTTTTCTTCTGGCCTTCAGAATCTGGGTATCTCGAGTGAGTGGGGCCCCACATGAGTTTGTAGGGTTTGGGATGAAGAGATGATGTTACAAGAACAGGTTGGATTGGTTTTATTATCGCAGTGTTGTTTTCGGCATTAACGACGGCTGGTGACAGAATGATGAGCTCTTTAGATCCTGACGTTTGAGCAAACCACCAGTAGAAGGAAGTAAGCTGACAACGATCGCGCTGTGGAATTGCAGCTATTCCCGAGGACGACAGAAAGAACCATGCGTTTCCAGCCAGTGGGCAGGGCAGTTGGTTTCCTGTAGGCAGCTGCTCGCGCTCCCTCTGTGGAAGGCCACCAAGTGCTCAGAGGTTATAAATAAGAGGTATTGGAGCCCCTTCAGAAAGCATTAAGCAGAAGGGTTAGCAACCCCCGTGTTCTGTTCTCGGCCTGCTATTAGAGTCAGTACGCCACCTCTAATATGCCTGCCTGTGTCCAAATATCCCTCACTGGGGTGTGGCTTCCCGAAAAGGGGGAGGTCGGGTCTGCTACACACATTTGCTGCTCATCTGTTCGCATCTCGGGCGACTGCCAGGCAGCCACACTTCCAGACTGTGACATGCGCTAACTGTAATCCCTGTAACCTCGTTCCCATAATGGCACATAGAGCCTTGCCTACTAGGAAGCCTAGGGAACGCCCTCCGTGCAGGGAACCAGGCTCGGACTCTGCGCCCGATTGGTCCAGATCTGAAGGTGGGGCATCTTCTTTTTAGCATCAACTCGAAGGGCAAGGACAGGTGGGGTTAACCCAATCCAGACCCGGCTACCCTGTTTACTTTAGAAAGCCGGGGAACAGCGTAGGAACACGGGTCTTGGGAGGAACAGCCAGGAGGAGTGGAGGCCCCGGCTCCCGTCCGAGAAGGCTGGGCAGTTATCGTATTTGGCTGAACAGCATAGTCAAGTTTTCCCATAACCAGATCCACCAGCGGCGCCCCGCCAAGAGCAGCAGCCACGTTCTTGCCAGTTCCTGGAGTCTTCTCAAGTGGTATTTTATTAAAGACTTTTATTTCGCTTTCAGCGAACATTTATTTTTTCTGTCTGCCTCCTGCGAGCCAGCACCGCGGACGGCAGGGGCGAGCCACGGTCTGCGGCCGCCAGGGGCCGGGCCAGGCGCTAAGGAGCGTGAAAGGAACGACGCATGAAATCTTGGTCTGCTTTTTCCCGTTACCGTTTTTCAGTTCAGAAAAATCACAGTCAAGGTTGACGTCCATCCGGATGACATTGATTTCAGGAAACCGATTGAGGCTTAAGTGCCCGAGGTCAGGTCCGGGTTCCATCTTCCAACCTACTGACGTGGCAGTAACACCGCGTCCAGCCTGAACTTTTCCTTCCGTAAAGTGGAGATGCCGTTAGGTCCCCTCGCTCCTAGAAGTTACCAGAATAGTGGAGATGGAGGTCCTGTGGTATCTTCTCCTTAACAGCGCTGCCCACATCTAGGGTAGAGTATCTACGGTAGCTTTGATCTTCATCTTTCTGTACACGGAGACGTGAACAATTTAAAGCCCCTCTGGCTGTATTTTTCTAAAAATATCATCTAGATACGATTATGTAATTTTAGCATTTACTGTGAAGTTCTTCTCTGAAAGCCTAAAACACTACAGAAAATGTTAGTATAAGTTTAGATGTCTGGCTTTTTAATGGGTGGATTTCTGTCACTGTCAAAGGGTGATTCTTTTCCGAATTGTCAACGTGGCCAGGGGACGTAAAGACGGGCCAGGAAGGTGCCCCCGACTTGCTTTCCCTTGTGTTTTTGCGGGACTGCAGTGATAATGTTGCTAATGGACTGATAACGGCCCGCGGTGTACATCCCGTAAAGTGCTGTCTACCTCCCTCCCCTCCCTCCCCTGCTGTCTCCTGAGCCTCTCCCATTCAGGCTTGAGAAGAGCCACTGAACCGTGAACAGTTGACCACCTCCTGCTATCTTACTGTGTCCCAGGGCTGCTACGAGGAAGTGCCACAGCTCGTTAGCAGGATATGTCTGTCAGAGATGGGGGCTGTAAGTCTGAGATCAAGGTGGTAGCCAGGTCGGGTCCTTCTGAGAGCTGTGAAGAAGCCATTCCAAGGCTCTGTCTCCTAGCGGTATCTGGCAGCCTTTGGTGTGCCTTGGCTTCCCAAGCATCATCCTGATCCCTGCCTTCACGTTCTCCCTGTGTTCCCGACTGTGTTCAGATTTCTCCTTTTTTTTTTTTTTATGTTCGTTTATTTGTTTTTGAGAGAGACAGAGACAGAGAACACAAGTGGGGGAGGGGCAGAGAGAGAGGGAGACACAGAATCCGAAGCAGGCTCCAGTCTCTGAGCTGTCAGCCCAGAGTCCAACATGGAGCTTAAACCCATGAACTGTGAGGTCATGAGCTGAGCTGAGGTTGGACGCTCAGCCCCCTGAGCCACCAGGAGCCCCCAAATTTCTCCTTTTTATAACACCAGTCATATTGGTCTAAGGGCCCACCCTAATGACCTCATCTTTCCTAATTGTATATCTCCAATGACCCTATTTCCGAATAAAGTCACATTCTGAGGTACTAGGTTTTAGGACTTCAACTTAAGAACTTGGGAGGGAAGGGCTGGAGCATGCCACTCGGTCTTGGTGAGGTTGGGGGTTCAAGCCCCACCCATGCTGGGTACAGAGATTACTTAAAGATAAAATCTTTACAAAAAGAAGCATTTGAGAGGGGGGTAATTCAACCTATAACACTCTCATAAATTGATTTTTCACTGGAGTATTTTGGGTGCCTACCACATATAATTCTCCCTAAGAACTAAGCAAGTAAAGACTGGCTCGTACTTGTTTTGTGAGTTGCATAGTCTTTCTCTTTCACAGAAGAATCCTCTCTCGTTTAGGTCTGGGGCGTCACAAGGACTTCCAAATGCTTGCTGTTTTTACTAAATTCAGGTAAAGAAAAAAAAAGCAGGTCTCCTTTCTGACAGGCTCTGAGCTGGGTGCTGAAAATATAAAAATGCGTGGTCATTGCCCTCAAAGGGTCAGTGAAGAAAACAAAGGCATAGCGCGGCTGGTACGATACGTTCGACGTAATGGATGGAGCTGGCCCATGGAACAGATGAGATCAAACTGCAGAAGGACATGGTCCATTTGGGGGTGGAGTAAAAACCCTGTAAAGACTGCTCACGGATTACCATGACTCCCCTCAGCAAGCTCCTGAGGGAAAAGAGAGAATTCCCCCGCCCCCCCAGCATCTAAGAGGTGGGAAAGCATTTCAGTGCGAAAGAACCGTTCCGGGACCAGAGAGATGGAAGATAAGGAAGGCAGGGCATAGCAGTAGCTCACGGCAAGAGTAATGATCGGACTCAGGAAAAAGTGGAATCGAGTGTTCAGGACAAGATGGTGGCTTTGGACGAGGAGAGAAATCCCTTGTGTCGATGATTAAAATGAAAATAATTAATATGGGTGTGATTGTGGGTACATTTAATGGTTTCAAAAAAAGCTTAGAGTCAGAGATTTGAAGCTGAAGTGCTCGATTGTTACAGGAAATTTCCATGGTTGAATCATCTTTCCTAAATGTAAATTGGAGTGTGTCATTTTGCTGCCTAAAACCCCGTAATAGCTTCATCTTGACATTTTGATGTAGTCCAGGATTCTTAACAAGATTTAGAGACCCTCCGCAATCTAATTTCTTTGTGTCAGCTCTCCCTTGCCCTCTTGGCTCCGCCATATTAGCTCCTGGAATGTTCTGGGCCTCTGCCCAGGCCTGGAACAGGGCCTCTTTTCCTTCCAGTGGCATGCCTTACCCTGTTACCCAATCCTCTCCCCGCCCCCCAAGCTTTTGCTGAAAAGTGGCTCACTGTGGGGGGGGGAGGAGGAGTAGTTCCTGGCGGCTCCCTCCTCCTGTCCCCAGACCATGCTGTCGTCCACTCTCTCACTTACTACCTGGATATATTTCTCTTCCGGTAGATCGGAAGCTCTGGAGGCCATAAACTGCATCCCCCTCACAGCTCGCCTTGTCTCTGGCCCGCAGTACTGTGTCTGGTACGGGGCAGGTGCCCAGCGGACATTTTGCTAAATGAATGAACAAGAAACACAGAATTGATGGATCATGTCTCAAAAATAAGTATGAAGTTAGAAAATAAAAATAAAGTACTTATTGCCAGTCACACACACACACACAAGTTACATTTTAGATTCTTGCCAAACGAATATAGTTTGGATTTAGTCAACTTTCAGAAATGTGTGAAAGAATGAACCAAGGAACTGGAAAATGACGTGGTCGGAACTTAGCTCGGGGAGGGAACCACAGGATGTGTGTGTTCCCTAGATCGTCCCAGACCACCTTCTCCTCTTCCCCCCTCTCCCCTGTATGCTTACTTTGTATTTTCGTTCCCTCCTATCCGCTCTCCACTCCATCACCCCCATCCCTTTCTCGTGTGTCATCCACACAGTTGGTTCAAATGCAAGCGCATAAACGCTAGTTCAGTGCCACCCGCCCCCAGCCCCACTGCATGGCCGGTCGTTGTCCTGGGGACCCCGACAGCCATCGTATTTACACCTCCTGTACTGCTCGACCCACTGGGAAAAGCATTTAATTTTTTTTAAGAAGGTTAGAATTCTGCATTTTATCGCCTTTATTGAATGAATTTTAATGGCTCCTTCATTTCAGCAGCGAGTTAGCATTTGGTTTTCCTCTTTGAAAAGAAAACAAACTTGACTTTTTGTGGAACCTGAATCATTTTCGATGCCAAACTAGGGCCAGGCACCATCCCCATCAGCATTCTGCGCCGTTTGTCCAGGCGTGAGGCGGTGCCTTGTGCCCACAGAATCGGGAAAGAAGGAACACCCCTCCCGCTGCAGTGCGTGGGTTCGTATTGAGAAATGTGTGTCCTGCTTGGCACGGGAAGATTTCGGTGGCTTGAATATTCATAAGGTCTCTTATCTAAGCCACTCACTGGTTATTCTTCACATTAAATTAAAGATTCGTCAGTCCTCAGAGGGTCGATGTACATCCAGGCTGACTCCGTCTGAACCTTGGAGGAAGGAGACCGCACCCTGCATTTTCAGGAGGCGCCTGTCCTTCTTCCCTGTGGTCCCCTCGTCATAACGGCACCTCCCATCGTGGAGGATGGCGGGGGCCCAGATGAAATGGTGATCGCCTCGTCTCCAGAGCTGTTTGATTTAGCTTTATGCGTCTACCCTCTGTCTTCCTCTCCCTCAAACATCTGACACGGACAAAGCCTGCATTGAAGGCAGAGCACCCCCATTTGGCATCACCACGTTCATTTCTCTTATGTTGTGGCTTCAGTTATGGTGCCTTTAATATTCATGAGGTCTGAAAAAATAAACCTCCTAGGCTGCTTCCTCCGAATGGGAATGTGATGGCTTCAAACCCCAGAGAAAACGCTGGGTACGTTTTCTCCAAGCCCACATCTTCTCTCCGCGTCAGTTAGAAAGTAGCTCCAGCCTGGCGGAAGTAGTCACCTGCCTGCCGCTTCCGGGCTTCCCAGGGTGCCTGGCCGGGGGCCTGTTCCGCACGTGAGGCAAAGGGTCCGCAGACACGCATATTTAAAGGTTCCCTGTGGAATCAGAGACAGTGGAATCCTTTCAACTGATTCAAAATTACATCATTTTTGTTCCTGAAGAATGTAGGAGTATCTATTCCGTCTCCCTTCCTGTGTTCAAGTGAAAATTGTTGACCATTTCACTCCATTTTGTCTCCTTACTTCCCACTAGGCCTGTACTGATATTTCCTTCTCTACAAGTAGCTCAACCAGTCCCTTAAGTATCTTTTTTTTTATGCTTATTTAATTTTGAGAGAGAGAGATAGAACACGAGCAGGGGAGGGGCAGGGAGAGAGACACAGAATCCAAAGCAGGCTCCAGGCTCCGAGCTGTCAGCACAGAGCCCGACATGGGCTGTGATCTCATGACCTGAGCCGAAGTCAGATGTTTAACCGACTGAGCCACCCAGGCGCCCCTCAACCAGTCCCTTCAATATCTTAAGGAATATAGGGCAGGACCTTCCCACAAATGTCAAAGCCAACCTTTTAAGAGAAATAAAATGGTTGTTCCCAGCAATTAAAAGTGCTCATCAAAAGTGGTGTTTCAGTATGAGAGCGTTGTTCTGGGTTTCCTGTGTTGGAGCCGGCCAGCCCTCGTTGGGTGATGCATTCTCTTGACCCTGTCATGTTCCTCAGGTGAGATTCCCAAGTCCTGAGGCTCTCTTCTGAAGGGGTAGCTCCACGCTCCCTCCCTCCCTCACGCTGGCTGAGAGGATGGTCCCACGTCCCACACTGATGACCCCCCGTCATGGTTCCCTTTCCCAAAATGTCTCTGTAACCTGTCTTCTCTCTCCTTCCCAGGAAATATAATTTCTCTATGCGCTCAAGGCTAACTGCCTCTTCCCTCGATCATATTCTCTATCTCCATGGCTGATTCAGACGCCATTAACAAATCTTTATTCCTACCACTTCCCACTGAGGGTGCTGAAGAGACAACCATTTGGGTCCCCAGCCTCCTTCAAAGTGAGTGGTATCTGGCCGCATGAGCCAGAAATGGCCGGCGAGCACTGGGGAAACTTGAGCGGGAGTTTCCTTCATGAGAATGGAGCTGGGTGGGCCACCTTCTTTCCCTCCTTGAGAGCAGACAGAACGCCTTTCACGGCAGCCATGTTGGGACACAAGCCAGAGGACAGGAAGTCAGCAGTGCGGGGGGTGGTGCTTCAGGACGGAAAGGCCTAGACACTTGACAGCATGAGCAGCAAGTACCTACCTCCAGAATTATCCGGGGAAAAGAGCACCTATTTGTTGTGTGAGCACTGATGGTTGCATTTTTAGTCACACGTGGACAAGCACAACCTAGCAGACACTCCCCTCTCCCCAAAACAAAGCAAATACAAAAACTTTGCCCAATCCTGGGACTTCCGGTGCATTTTTAATTTCTCTGTCTTCACGGGCTGTTTCCCTAATGTGAGCTCCCCAAACACCTTCCTTGTCCCTGATGTTTCCCCGCCTGTGTGCTCTCTCTCACTCCCGGGCTTGGGCAGAGAGTGCTTGCCCTCCTGAGCCCCTGATGTTCCTTTACTCCTGGCATTGGACTTAAGCCCTCGCCGCTTCACCTTTTCTCTCCCAGATCATGGGTGTCTTTCTAGTCTCGAACCGTGGGTCTGAGTCTCGACCTTCCTCAGCCTTTCTGCAACCCTTATTGTTGTCTGCTCCCGCCATGTTGAAGCTCTCCTCCCACACTCCGGTCTTCCGTTCCTTTGTGCCCTGAAATGTAAGGGTCCCTCAAGGTTCTGTCACGTTTCTCTCCTCTCTCTGCTTTCTCCCCTGCCAGTCCCATCTACTCCAAACCCAGCTTCAAGTATCATTTCTGCGACTGTGTCTCAAATCTGTCCCACTGTGGCCCAGTGTTGAAAGTAGTCTGTTTCCAACTGCAGATTGTAGATCGTTTCTTCAAGTCACCCTAGAATCTTCCTCATCTGTTTCCTGCCAACTCCTATGCAGACATCAGATCTCACTGATTTTTCCCCCAGCAAAAATTTCTCACACCTTTCCTGCAATTTACATTTCTAGTGCTGGCCCCCAACGAAGGCTTGTGGTGTAGGAATATCCTAATTGCTTTTCCTATGTGAATCTACCCTCGTATAGATCCTATGGGAATCTACCCTCACTCTAATTCACCTTGGCACCTCCTCACTCTAACTCACACTTAATCCCTCACTGAGCCCCGTCCATTCTTCTGCCCAAACATCTTCCCAGTCTGTCCATTTACCCTCATTTCCGTGCCATCACCCTAGCACAGGCCATGACCTTTGACTTGGCTCTTAGCTTCTAGTCTTGTTCCTCTCGATGTTCTGCACTGCAGCTGGAATGTTCTTTTAACAGTGTGAATCAAATTATGCTCCTCCCCTTTTTCAAACCCTTTAATGGTTTGGAATTTTACATCGAACCAAAACCTTTTCCGTGGCAGACAAGGCCCAGCCTGATCTAGCCTCATGAGCCTTGTCAGCCTCATCGCAAAACACTGTCCAGCCATCCTGCTCATCTTTTAGTTTCTTCACATTGACTCAGGGTCTTTGCATGTGCTGTTCTTTCCATGTATAGTACTCCAAACCCCTTGCCCAAACTCTTTTGCAAATTTCTACCTCTTCCTTTGGGCTCAGCTCAAACAGTACTTCTTAAAAGAAGCCATAGGCCCCCTCATTCTTCTTTGTAATCACATCAGAATTTTTTTCCTTCACTACCATTAACAGTAAGAGCGTTGGTTGTTAGTTGTTTAGTGTCCGAATCTCCCCACCCTTAAAATGCCAGCATGTTGAGACGAGGACACATACATGGTTTTTTCTTCCTTGTGTGCTCAGCAAAACCAGCTCAGTGCCTTACCCATAATGTGGGCTCAAAAGTAGTTTTTGCGTGAATAACAAATAAAGGCTCAGTGTTGTCTCACTGTCTGTCAAATAGAATCTCAGCTCTTTGGCCTCTTGCCCAAGGGACTCTAGAGCCTGCCTTCTGCCAGCCTTACCCCCGCCCCCCACAACACCCAGGCACGTGATGTGTGACTCTGCAAATGGAACCTGGTCCCTCCGTTGTTCCTGGGTCTCCCCCCAGTCTCCCCACTATCACCGTGTTTTGTATTGTAACTCTACCCATTGGTTACTTGTCCAATATGGGTCACTTTATGATGCATTTTTGGATCCGTCCCCAACCAGAGGTGATCTCGGCCAGCCTTGCTTTCCCAAGTATCTTGCTATATCCTCCTTCCTCCTCTGGCCTGTGCTACACAGAAAAGGTGTCTGTTTTTCCCCTCTTGAACCAGCGTGTGCAGTGCTAGGGAGGAGCGTGTCCCGTCGGTCTCGGTGCCTGCCACGTTGCTGAGCCCGGGGCCTGCCCGGTTGCCGCGCCTGACACACGGGGGCTGCGGGCAGTGGGGCTCCGCATCCGGCTGCAGCAGCGAGAGCCAGCTGAGCCAGCTGTACCGAGTGGCCTTCAACACAGAGGAGCGACAGAGCTTAGGTTTCTACAGTGCATTTGTCCGTCAGGTGTGGGCCGGCCGTGACTTCATCCCCCTTCAGTATTTTGGCTCTGCTGGCTGAGCGGATACTGTGCTGACTGTGGATCTCAGAGAAGAACGAAAAGGGAAAAGCCCCGGTGTGGCCACGGAGAAACAGAGCGCCCACCCTTAGTCTCTTGGGATTGGCCAACGAAGACGCGCCAGCCTGCCTGGGGATTCCCTGATGCCTGTTTTGTTGCAGCTTCCCACAAGAAAGAAGGCTTTTCATCACTTGAGTAATCCCTGCCCCCTCCCCGCAAAGGAAAATAAACAGAAAATTCTCCCTTCGGGCCGGCCCCGAGCATCAGCTGTAGCTGCTCTAGCAAAGATCAAACCAGAATACTTGCACCTTGTGGTCATTGGCATCAAAGGCCGCAGGTTTTCTTTCTGCCTCATTTTAATATGCTTGCGAGCCTTGGGAGGCTTAATTAAAACTGCAGGAGAGCCAAAGTAAGCATATAAAGGAACTGTTTTGATGCTTCAAAAACCCAAGCAAACAGAATCTGGATTATTCAATTAGGTATGCTTATGGGATTTGTCTTGGGTGTTTTGATTGCTCAAAGCCTGCTGGGGAAGTCAGTCATGGGGTTTAGGCCTGAAAAGAACCATATTTAATGCCCCCCAAATTTCACTTCTTATCTTCTTATTTAGGTTTCCCGTTACCAGTGCGTGATTGTGAGCCGCACGTGAACTTGGACTCTGACTTCTGTTTACTCAGCTTCCTCTCCTGATACCGGATTACACGGCAGGGCCAGCCCCGTTTTCCTGCCTGGTTTGGCAGTCTTGTTCTTGGATCCCTTTCCTGCTTTTTTTCCACTGATGGTCTTTGCTGCAATAAGACGCAGGGCTGCCAGAGAGGCACCACGCACGGCAGCTCACAGCCCAGGGGTCCCCCGCTAGGCCCCTTCTTGTCTGTTTGGCCTTAGACTGAGTGCCCTGATCTCCTCCTATGTTTTTATGTCATCTGCAAAAGGGAGATCGGGGTGGTGGAAACTGCCAACATCCCAGGGTTTACCGCGTTAATTCACTGAAATAATTCACGCTCACGTGTACTTAGCACCATGGCTGGCTCAGGATGAGTATTCAGTAAATGGCAGTGATTATCATGGTCATCCCAGAACACACCTCCATTAGCTGCAGCCAGTGGGTGAGGGAAGACGGGAAGGGTTGTGACTGTAGGCCCTCCGGAGGCGTGGAGTAGACAGACCCCACTTCTGTGCTACGAACAAGCCCACTCGAAGGCCTCGAAGGTCACATGAGAGACTACACACACACACACACACACACACACACACAGCTCAGGTCATCAGAGCATCTCCCGTGTGACCGGCTTTCCCAGCAGGCATTGATGTGACAAGGCCTCCCACGGCAACATGGACTGGAGCCACTTTGTCATTACACTGGGGGACTCTCCCAATGAAGATACCACTCAGAGTCAGGTCTCCAGGGGAATTTATCGCCAGGATCGTCATGGCCGTGGCAGTAAAGGCAAGCCGCCGAGGGGGTCTGGCCTGGCTGTGAGCACACTGCACTTCGTGGAGCGTGTACTCCTAGCTAATCAGCATAAAATAGACCCAAATGCAGAGAGTCTGTCTTCATATGTCACCACTGGAAAGCCACCCAAGAGGCAAGGTTTACCTGGTGTCGATCGGAGAATCCAGGAATCCAGACAGAACGATTTGGTGTCAGTTGCTCAAGATTTACAAACCGGTGTTCCGCGGATGGTACTTCTGTGCTAGGCTTTAATTTCCTTTCCACATGTTTATACCCCAAAAAGAGGATAGTAGAAGATGTATAGTATCGATGGGTAGCCTGTGCCAAAAATAGTTTCCCCTTTATTGTTTCTAGCAAATCTGTTAATAAGTGGCTGCCTGTGACTAACCAGATGCTCAGGTAACAGCGAGGGACAGAACACATCCGTACCATAAGGAGATGGTCTAACAAAGAGACGTAGACAGAGAAGCATAACATTGAACATAATGCAGAATCACAGGGTGCAGCGACAAGAGCAGGCACTCTGAGGTCTATGGGCCTGGAGCAAACAGTGGTTCTTCCCTCTGACCAGCAGCATGCCCTTAGGAAGATGGTGTGACCTCTCTGAACCCAACTTTGCACATCTGTAAGATGGAGGACGATGTGGTTTTTACGGGGCCATCCGTGTGTATTAAATGAGGGGAGGGCAAGTTTCTAGTACAGTACCTGACAAATGGTAGCTATGCAGAAAAAATGCTGGTAGTAGAATTGTTACCGGTATGGAAGGACACGGGGGAGGGGGTCTGTAATTCTGCCTGGGGAAGCTGAGGAAGTGGTATTTGAACCGAATCTTGAAGGCGGAAGAAGAATTCTCAAAGTCAGAGCGACGGCAGAATGGAGCATTGTCAGCCGGGCAAAGACCAAGATGGGCAAAGGTCAAAAAAAGAAGAATATTGAGGATTCAGAGAAATGCAGACACTTGGCTGGAGCGCAGGGTCCTGGGGACGAAAGGCCAGGAGCTGGGTCTTGACACACAGGGGCCGGGCCATGAATAGCCCCACATTCCATGCCTGAGAGTTTGATTTTGCCAAAGCTTGCAGTGTACTAAAAATTCCAGTGCTAAGTACTATACTAGGCTGTTTATGTATGTTCCTGCATGCCCAACAGTCACCTCAACAAGAGTAAGATAGCCCCATTTTGTAGATGGGCATACTGGTAATCCAACTTGAGTGAGTCTCGCCACTTTGCCCAGCTGGGCAGTTCATGAGGTAGAAACAGAGACTCACAGGTGTAAATCACCAGTGTACAATGATCCATTTTTACTTTGGGTCACATCATTCTCCCCCAATACATCAAGCACTCTATTAAAAATAGCACACTATATTTTAATGTTTTTATGATAGGTATTAGGCTTGAGTCCAAACCAAGGTAATATGCGACATTTGGTGGAAGCTGAAGCTATGGATTTCATGAAATGTGGTGTGCCGCCCAAAACGGAGTATGATTCAGCCCACCTTGAGATGGACCATCCTCACTCCAAACATCGAAGTTCAACTCAAGTGCGATCAACTCTAGGGATTTGGGGTACATTATGTGTACCTCAGCTCTGTGGTCCGAACGGCTGCTATCAACCCCAGCCCCTCAAGTTACTCAACACCATTGCTTTTGGATGACTTCTCAACAGGTGTTTCCTCCGTGTCACAAATGGTTTAAACTAGAGCCTGGCTAACGTCCGGCTCGGTCAGCTGAAATCACAGGGCCAGCTGACGTTCCGTGAGCCTGTTAGCTCATCTGTGTCCATGCTGACAGCCAATACTTGCCGATTCCCACGTTGGTCAGCCCTGGACATAGAACAGATGTTGGGGATTATGAGGCAGGATTCGGGGAGGCTGTGGGCCTGCGTGTCCGCGGAAGTAATTCATTGTGGAGACGCAGACAGGCCTCGCTGAACCTTCAGTGCGAAGCTCTGTGAAATAACCCTCAGTGGGCCCGCGCATCGGGACTCGAAACAAATGTTTTCCTGTGTCCTTTAATTAAAAGCAAAATGATAAATCTTCTTTAAATGGAGAAGGGAGGGAACCTCATCCCACAAATTTCATTTAAGTTCTAATCTACGAATTACTTGGTGGGATCACGACACCGAAGTGTCAGAGTGGAATCCTCTAATGGATCCCCTGGTACTGCATCGGAAGATCATTTGCAGCGTGCTGGAAGGTGGGCTGTCCCGTGCACCCCCATCCCAGCCCACTTTCTGGGAAAAGTTCTTTAAGGCCGGGCTCCATTTACCCCCAGACACCACAAAGCTCTTCCTTCCTGGCCGTTGCTGGCGGTCGTGCAGTTTCTTTGGCTGGCCCACCGGTGCGCTCTGGGCTGCCCAGCGCTCGACGCACAACCCAAGACGCTCCGGGTTAGAGGTCCAGACTGTAGAAAGGCTGTCGGTCGTGACAGTTTTTGTGTCTGCTCAGCAGAGCACTGGGGTCCTCACCTCTCACTGCAGCAGTGCTCTGTGGAAAACTAGCCAGAAGGGAACCTCCTTTGTTCTTAAGTGTTTCCAGGTCGCATTCCGCAGGGTTCAGGAACTTGAGTTCGATCCTTCTCATCACAGCCCAAGGGTATTAAGTTGCTACGTTTTCAGTAAGTGTGCCGTTGGTTAAAAAAATCAGATCATTTCAAGAGCCGAAAAGAGAAGGGTGATACAATTAGAACTCTCTCAGCCAGTAAGGGTCATCAAAGAAACATTTAGAAATCAAGTGAAGTATTTAAACAGTTTCTAAGAAGAGGAGAAAGCAGGTTTTCTGTTTTATTGATTTCATTGCCAACTTATTTATAGTCTGTTGAGGATTTCAGTAGTCAGAATTACAGGCAAAACGTAAGCTCAGCTATTACTCCCTTAGAGTTATTTGAATTTCTTGTTTTTTCCGCCAAGAATGTAGCATACGTGTTGCTTTCTCTGCATGTAAACATAAAAATGTTTCTGCAGGTGAGAAAGCACATTGTTAATATGGAGAACAAAGAAACTGACAGTGGCTCACTAGTGATTGTTTTTAAAGAAAAAAGAGACGAAAGACACATAAATTTGTATATCATGGCATTAAATACCGTAGCAAATAAGCAAGTAAAAATATGAGGAAAAACATAATGGATTCTTGCAATAAACATTCTCAGATTCGGAATCTCAAATGCATTAGAATTTGTACATTCAATCAGTCAGGAGGGCTTTTTTGCTTTTTTAAATAGCAACTCAAAGTAACCTCGTTGGTTTCTTTTGGGAAAAAAATGGGTAAGGCTAATTACTGCATTTCGTTTCTGCTCTGAAAACATCTTCATTTCTCCCAAATCTAGACAAATGTAAGACAATTCTATAAAAGCAAAGAAATCCCTCAGATGCCTCAACAACATTAAGGGGAAAACAAAGACCAAAAGAAGGCCTGGATGATCTTAGGGAGAGCATTATTACATATTATTTACATAGTAACCCAACTTGAATATGGGAGAATACCACAGATGCACCAGGCTCTCCTTGGAAAGAACAGTCAAAAGTGTTTATGTTTGATTGCATCTCAGAATTTTTAAACAAGGGAGGCTGTATTGAAAAGATAAACTGAAATATATGGGAAAGGAAAACGTAGCTGAAGTGCTTCTATCAGGGTAGGATGAGAAAGAATTGGGTCTGTTTTATGTAAATTTTCACCAGTGACCTGGTAAAGAAAGTCAAAAGTGCATTAATTAAATTTACAGAGCCAAAAAAAGCAGAGACCCAGGAGGTTAGAGGTAAAAAAAAAAAAAATACAGATGGACAGAGAGAGAGATGAGGGGGAAATAGACTTTTACAACACGATATTCAGCTTGAAAATATGCAAGCGAATACGCTGAGGAATACCAGCCAGAAGACAGATAGCTGGTTTAAAGAAAAAAGTTAATAAAATGTCGAGCCTGAAAAACTATACCGACCAAAGCCAGGAAATTACAAAGTTATGGATCCCGCAGTAACTGTAAATTAACCCCAGTGCTCATATGTAGTATTTCATATTACTGTATATGGTGTTAACTTTCACGCCTAAACATACAGGCGTGTGTGTGTGTTTCGTCTGAATTACGGTTGTAATGGGAACCAAGGTGCAAACAGGACGCGTAATGGATCGCCCGCTCCTTTCGCAAGTCACCCAGGAGCCCTGGGGCCCGGGCCGCTCGTGCGCCTCGGAGTAGAGCAGAGGAGGGGTCCGGCGTTGCCTCAAAGTCCACTTGTTCGCCACAGACACTGGGAAGATAGACACGTTTCTTGACGGTTGTAAAGAGGCCGTGAGTGGCCTGGGTGCGTGGAAGGAAGCCTCTAGTACATTCCCAAGGCCCCGCCTGGGATTTAAATGTGTCTCCTCTCCGATTTCTCCTGTCCTTTTGCTTGCGTCGTGCAAACTACCCCATCTCTCTCTCTCACGCTCCCTTTACCCCTCTTTTTTTGCTCAGTTACCATCGAATTTTCTTCTCTTCCTGGGCTCATTACAGGAGATAGAACACAATGGTTTCCTTTTAAAGCATCCAGACTACCAAGCTGGTTGTTGTTTGATTAGGACTTTTTTTTTTTTTTTGGTTGTTTGCTTTTTTAAAAATAGGCCGGTCAACTTCTGCACTGTAATTCCAGCACATTTCTCCCTTCCCACGTGGGACCAGGATGGAGGAGTCCGCAGACCGCTTCCTGAAGCATCGTACAGGTCATTTCTCTCCCAGTCCACGCGTCTTCCTAGGGCATGTTCTACCCTCGTCATAGCCACACGCTGATTTTCCCTCCGTACTGGCTCCATCACCGGGAAGTTTTCTCCCCACATAGATCATTCCTCTGCGTATCCGATCTTCATAATCCTTTGGCCTCCTCACTGCCTGTGAGGTTCTCTGCAGCCACCTGCCCCTTCCTTGGCCAGGCCACACCTCCGTGACCCGGTCATTGAAATCTGTGTCTTCTACAAGATCTTAGTATCCGCTTCTCCTGGGCTCACAGCAAGCCCTGGTTTTCTACCGCCCTGGGCCCTCATTCCCACTGACCCTGCTGTCCACCTTCACTGTCCTTAGCAGACGAGATCGGGCGCCTTCAGGGTGAGACGGCCGCAGATTTCACTGTCCTGATCAATCTCTCAACTTCATCCTCTCTTTCACAGCTGGGCCCCGAAATCAGTGATTTAAGCCGTCTGTTCCTTCTTGTCCTTAATTCCCATGCAGTCTTCTGGCAGGCCCACCGGCCCCTCCCCACCATCTGCTCGCTGAGCTCCGTGCTCTTCCGGTGTCCAGTGCTTGTAGAGAAAGTCGGATGGTCTGTGTCCTCATCTGCTCATGCAGGTAGTTGGCTCTCATTGGTAGAGTAAGATCTGTTTATCTGAATTCCCAGTCTCCAAGCAGCATTTTCTAAGGTTTCTTGCTCCTCGCTAGCCCCCGACTGCTTTGTTCCGAATGCCCGTCTGCTTACAGAGATTAAGGGCATTTCGCATGGGTTTCCCCAGTCATCTCACCACCCAGAAACCCGGGGGTCACCCATCACTGGGCCACAGGTGACACCCAGCTCCGTAGGGCTTGCCCACCTGTCTTGTGACGGAGCACAGGCTCTGGGGTCAGACGGCTGGGTGGACGCTCTGGCTCCGCCCCCTGCCGGCTGTGTGACCCTGGCCAAGTCCCCTGACCTTTCTTGCCTGAGGTACCTCACCTGTAGGACAGGGCTGACAGTAGCGCCTCCCGTGGCTTTTTATCATCTCCTGAATTAAATCTAAACCCTTCTGGCCAACATCCAGGCCTGCCTCCCTACACGCAGCCCAAACCCAAGCACACTTTCCTCTTGTAGAAAACATTACCAGCGTCCCCCCTCGGTCTTCTTCCAGCTCTTCTGGCCAGAAGGTCTCTCATCACCTTAACTGTACGGAACCTCCGTGAGCCCCACACGAGCACGGCTCGTAAGGACTACTTCGCCTTACTCATGTCTGTCTGCTCCTGTGGGGGACAGGCCTGCCCTCCGGGTCCCCACAAGGTCCCAGCAGCATCACACAGGCTGAACTGTGAGTTCAGACCCGGNACCGGGCCTCACGTGGCTCTGACCTGCGCTACTGCTTTCGTGGCCTAAAAATGGAATTTATTGACGTTGTGACACCTTTCATACGTGGGGACAAAGGACGCGGAATCGAATGCCCCGCCTACTCACATATTAACCTGCCACTTGCTTTATCTCTTTCTGAAAAGAAACAAAATGGTAACCATACTGTTGAGTGCCCCAGGTTGCCCTCCCGATCTCGTTCACAGATAGAAATACTCTTGTGCCTTTAATGTTTACTACTTTGATGCATGTATCATGTACATATAAACCTATAGAAAATATAAACAATATGTAGTGCTGATTTTTGCAGGGTTTTGAAGCTTTATGAAGATTGTATCATATGTACCCTTCTCTTCAACACTGGGTATTTGGGTTTTTTTTTTTCCAAAACTAATTTTGATGTTTATCCTTAGTTATAGAATTGTACTTCATTCATTTTCATGGTGTTTGCAGTTGTATAAATATGCCAAAACTTATTTCCTATTGATAAACATTTAAGTTACTTTTTTTTTTTTTTTTGCCATTACTGAAAATACTATAACAAACTTTCTTGTCCATATCTGTGGGCACGTTATGGGTTTCCCTAGAGTATATAACCAGGAATGGAATGAGCATTGGAAATCTCTCAATGCTTTTAACACAGATCTTTTAATGCAAAGGTTTTCCATTTTAATGCATTCAAATTCGTCACTTTTCTTCATGTCTCTGCTGCTTCATATCAAATTTTCCTTTATTTTTTATTTTGTATTTTTTTTCAAATTTTGTTTTTAATGTTTTATTTATTTCTTGGAGAGAGAGAGAGAGACAGCATGAGCAGATGAGGGTCAGAGAGAGAGGGAGTCACAGATTGAAACAGGCTCCAGGCTCTGAGCCGGCAGTCAGCACAGAGCCCGACGCGGGGCTCGAACCCACAAACCGCGAGATCATGACCTAAGCGAAAGTCAGACGCTTAACCGACTTAGCCACCCAGGTGCCCCATATTTTGTATTTTTTTAACGTTTATTTATTTTTGGGAGAGAGAGACAGAGCATGAGTGGGGAAGGAGCAGAGAGAGGGAGACACAGAATCTGAAGCAGACTCCAGGCTCCGAGCTGGCTGTCAGTACAGAGCCCGACTCGAAGCTCAAACCCACAAACTGTGAGATCATGACCTGAACCGAAGTCGGATGCTTAACCGACTGAGCCACCCAGGCGCCCCTCTTATCAAATTTTCTAAAAGCTAATTGAGGTTGTTAAGGTATTCTTCCAGACTTTCTTCTACAAGTTTTAAAGTTTTGCCTTTCACCTTGGAAGTGACATGCGCCTGTGGTGTGAAGCAGGTGCCCTCGGATGTTTTACAGCATGAACAGGACCACGTACTGGTAAGCCCACTGATGGTGGGCTAGGTTTTATTAGTGTCATACGGGACCCTTCACGTCCAGCCTCTGGTGTTGCATCTGAGGGGCGGGGTCTGAGCAGAGTGGGGCTGGCGATACCCTGCCAGTTACGCTTAGAGGAACACGAGCACTTGCCTCCAGACAAATGGGTTTGAACATGGCACGCACCTCAGATGCTCCACAATCCGTGCACCAGAGACTCTGTCTCCCTCGAGGGCCTCAGAGTACTAAGTCCTCCGGTACAGTTAAGTCGAAGCATCTCCGGGCTGGACATCTCCGGAGAACTGCTGGGCTGTCGCCTGCAGGCATCCTCTCCTCCCTCAAATTATTTCCGTTTCATAAAAAGGATTTTCTAACCTTTAGACGCCCTCTGAGATGCTTTGAAGGCCAAGATATTATTTTTGTTTCATTGGTACCAACTTGAATAAGACGTGCCCTACTGAAGAATAGTGAGGAACCCTAAAATCTCAACAGATCCTGCAGTGGACACATGCACACACACACACACACACACACACACACACACACACACACTGTGGGGCTTGAACTCATGACCCCAAGATCAAAAGTCGCATGCCCCACCGATAGAGCCCCAGGCGGCTGCAGACTGTGGGCCGTCCACACAGACATGCACCGTGTTGTCTGTTACTGAGCACTAAGCCCTGGCAGATTTTGCTTTGTTGAGTGAGGATACAGGACTGGCTTCTCAGGACCAGGGCGCTGTTCTGGGGAAGTAAGGTTCCCATGAAATAGCTGAATTGTTTAAATCTATGGAAATTTGTCATTTTAAGATGTTACATTTCAAGCAGAATAGAAACAGATAAGGGTCAGAAATGTCACAAAAGAATTTATGTATAAAGTCACACTAGGATTTCTAAGCTAAAAATGGAAGCAGAGCTGTACAAACTTAAAGGCTTGCAATTTCTTAAAACGAATGTTATTGAAATGCTAACAAATCATAATACAATACTAGTCGGTTATGAGCACAGCCATTGTCTGTTAAGAACATGACTGTCACATCATGGGGCAGGCAGGCCCTGGTTCTGGAGTCAGAGATCTGGGTTCCAATCCCAACTCAGATCCTTACCGTGGGACCTGAAATTGGTCACTTAACCTTAGCCTTGGGATGCATCATCTGTAAAATGGGAACAGTAAGTTTCTCTCTTGGAGGTGTTTCTGTAGAGCTAAGAAATAATATACGTGGAAGGGGCACCGTGGGTGCCTCAGTTGGTTAACTGTACGACTCTTGATTTTGGCTCAGTTCATATTGCGATCATGAGATGGAACGCGCATCGAGCTCTGCGCTTAGTGTGGACCTGCTTAAGAGTCTCTCCCTCTCTCTTCCTCTGCCCTCCCTTCCCTGATCATGCTTGCACGTGCGCTCTCTCAAATAAATTTTTTAAAAAAGAAATAATATACCTGGGAGCAGCCAGGAAGAGTGTTCCATAGAAGAGAGTAGAAGCTCAAATAAAGACCCATCTTCCACTTGGGCCTGAGGCCAGTGGTGTCCTTAAGGAAAGTGGAAAATGCCAGGAAAGGATTGGGAAGAAGTGAGGGTTGGTAGTGGAGGAATAGTGTACATTTATATTGCTTGGGATACCCTTGCTGGGAGTTCAGAGTTCTTGGAGGGTGTGCCTGTGAATCCTTACACGCGTCCGGCAGCGTATATGAGAGATGAATGAGTAGTTTAACCAGATGCCCTTCGTTCTGTCCATGTGTGTTGTCTGTGGGTGTAGCCTTAGAGGAGTGTGCTCCCTTCGTCGCTGTATCTCTTGTGAGTAACCGAGAGGTTGGCACAGAATGGGCGCCCACACCCCGCTGGGGAAGGGAGGCAAGTTGGTTGTTGCTGCGAAGCTTTTAGTTTTGTGAAAGGAAGAAATCAACTCGGTGAGCAGAAAGCATTAATTTCCTAATTCGGTACTTGGGTGCTTTGCAATGCTCGCTTGGTTATCGTGAAAACTTGACCAAAGCAAGTCCCTCCCCCTGCCTGCAAGAATATTTGTGCTATTAAAAAAAGGAAATCTGAACTTTGGTGTGGGGGAGCAGTAAAAAGTAACAGCGAGAGTGACTGAAAGAGAGAGAGAGAGAGAGACATAGGCAGAAGACGTCCCTGGGGAGCCACAGGCTGCTGCTAAATTTCAGCTGCAGTTGTCAGAGTTAAAGAAAACATTGGAGAAAATGTCTCATCGAGGGGTCCCCCGGATTGTTCTCCTGTGAGGAGGCCAGCTGAGGGGTGGACCAGGCCACGCACCCGCCACTGAGCTCATTTGCTCCACCCCAACCCTTTTACAGTCAGAGCTGCTTCACGAGCAGCACAAGGCACCGCGCAGATATGGAGACGCGGGGGTGGGAAGCAAGACAGAGTCGAAGGAAGGAAGCAGTACATGCTTAGCGCTGAAGGGTGAGCCCCGTGCTTCCTGGGGGTTTGGTGGAATGCAGTGTGTATGAACACGGCTAACCAGACACAACAGCTTTGGGAGGGAGGTGCTGCTGCTCTCTTGATTCTACCAAGGAGGAAACTGAGGCATGGTGAGGTTTAATCAACGTGTTTAAGTGCCATGGTCTAACGCATGGAGGCGCAGTTCTATCCCAGGTTCATCTGAATCCAGTCCCCATTCTTCACTACCAGATTCAGCTGCCGAGGAGGCCCCTGCGGGAGTGGTAAGGAGTTAGCCCAAGGGCGCTACGTTGGGTTCTAGAACTCCGCTCGCTCAGTGAATGTTCATTGTGACTTTGCGAGGCACTGGAGCCCGGCGTCTGTAGCCCCAAAGAGACATCATCTCCTCCTGGGAATCCCTGTGGTCGTGAATCTCCATTCTGGGATATAGATTGTGAAGCACCCCAAGGCCTACTCCAATGGGGTGGGAAACAGAGAAACCTGGATCCACAGCAGGGCGCAAGAGCCCATGGAAGCCTGGATCTGAGCAAAAGTGTGATGCAGTGAAAGCTGGGTGATTGAAGGGCTTTCTGTGTCCGCCCCCACCTCTGCTCCGAGGCCCAGTAAGCTCCTGCTTACGGCTCTAGCTGGGAAGGTGCCTGCTGATCAGCCATCCGGTGTACAAACTGTCTTGCAGCCTGCATATGTTTTTGTGACTGTTAATCCCATTTTCCTTCAACTCGTTCACGGAATACCCTGCCAGTGGAGGGAAGTGAAGACAGACGTTCCCCAGGGAGGCCTGGGCATAGATCCTGTGGCATTGCATCTCAGAAATGCTATTGATTTGAAGGCTCTGGTTTTAGCAAAAAAGAAACCATGCAAATCTATTGTAAAAACGTCCGTGGTTTTATTTCTGCTCTCATCTTTATTATTTCCTTCCTCCTGCTGGTTTAAGACATTGTCTGTTGTTCTTTTTCTAGCTCCTTTAGGCATAAAGTTAGGGTATTTATTTGAGATTTTTTTCGTTTCTTATGGTAGGCCTGTGTTGCTTTAAACTTCCCTCTTAGAACCACTTTTGCTGTGTCCCAAAGGTTTTGGACCATTGTGTATTTATTTTCTTTGGTTTCCAAATGAGAAAATGTACTTTCTCATTTCTCCTTTTATGGCCTGGTTGACCCATTCATTGTTGAGTAGTATGTTATTTATCATCTATGCATTTGTGGTCTTTCCAGATTTTTTCTTGTGGCTGACTTCGAGTTTCATAGCATTGTGGTCAGCAAAGGTGCATGGTATGACTTCGAGCTTCCTGAGTTTCTTGAGGCTAATGTCTGATGTAGTCTAGAGAGTGTTCCAGGTGCACTTGAAAAGAATGTGTATTCTGAGGCGCCTGGGTGGCTCAGTCGGTTAAGTGTCCAACTTAGGACAGGTCATGATTGGCTCAGGTCATGATCTATCTCATGGTTTGTGAGTTCGAGCCCCGCATTGGGCTCTGTGCTGACAGCTCAGCCTGGAGTCTCCTTTGGATTCTGTGTCTCCCCCTCTCTCTGCCCATCCCATGCTCCTATCTGTCGCTCTCTGTCTCTCAATAATAAAAATGTCAACAAATTTTTTTTTAAAAAAAAGAAAAGAATGTGTATTCTGCTGTTTTAGGATGAATGTTCTGAAGATCTCTGTGAAATCCATCTGGTCCAGTTTGTCGTTCAAAGCCATCCTTTCCTTGTTGATTTTCTGTTTAGATGATTTGTCCATTGATGTAAGTGGAATGTTAAAGTCTCCTACTATTATTGTGTTGTTATTATTGATTTGTTCCTTTATGTTTGTTATTAACTCTTTTATGTATTTGGGTGTTCCGTGTTGGGTACATAAATATTTATATGTTAGAACTTGTTGATCATCCCCTTTATTATTATGTACTGACCTTCTTTGTGTCTTGTTACAGTCTTTGTTTTAAAGTCTGTTTGCCCGATATAAGTATTACTACTGTACTCTTTTGATATTCACTTCCATGACAAATATTTCTCCATCTCCTCACTTTCAATCTGCAGGTGTCTTTAGGTCTGAAATGAGTCTCTTGTAGGCAGCATATAGATGGTTCTTGTTTTTGTGTTTACTGTTTTGTTTTGTTTTTTTTATCCATCTGTCACCATACATCTTTTGATTGGAGCATTTAGTCCATTTACATTCAAAGCAATTGTTGATATATATTTATTGCCATTTTATTACTTGTTTTGTGCTTGTTTCTGAAGATTTTCTCTGATCCTTTCTTGTCTTTCTCTCTTTAAAGGTTTGCTGGTTTTCTTTAGTGATATATTTAGATTTCTTTATTTTTATTTTTGCATATTTGTAAGTGGGTTTTGATTTGTGGTTACCATTAGGTTTGTATATAACATCTTCTGCATATAGCACTCTCTATTAAGTCAGTGGTCATTTGGATTGGAACCATTCTTTACCCCTTCACCTCCCCCCATTTTAGGTATATGATGTCATATTTTGTGATTCCTCAACTGACTTTTTACAGAAATATTTAATTTTACTGCTTTTGTGTTTCCTACCATCATACTGACATTTTGGGTCTTTCCTTTCCACTCAAAGTGTCTCCTTTAATATTTCATGCAGGGCTGGTTTAGTGGCCAGACACTCCTTTAGTTTTTGTTTGTCTGGGAAACTCTTCATCTCTCCCTCTGTCCTGAATGATAGCCTGGCTGGATAGAGTATTCCTGGCTGCAGATTTTTCCCATTCAGCACTTTGAATATATCATGCAACTCCCTTCTGGCTTGCAAAGTTTCTGTTGAAAAATCCACTGATAGCCTCATGGGGTTTCTTTTGTACGTAACTGTCTTCTTTGGTCTTACTGTGTTTAGTGTTTTTTTCTTTATCCCTATATTTTGCCATTTTGATTACATTATGTCTTGGTGTGGATCTGATTTTATTGAGGGTTTTCTTTGCCTTCTGGATCTGGTTATCTGTTTCCTTCCCCAGATTAGGGAAGTTTTAAGTTATTAATTCTCCAGATAAATTTTCTGGTCTCTTTTCTCTTCTTTTTCTGGGATGCCCATCATATGAATGTTAATACCTTTTGTGGAGTCACTGAATTCCCTGAATCTATTTTTATGTAATTTTTTTTTCCCGCCTGTGCTCAGCTTGCTTACTTTACTCTGTCTTCTAGGTCCTTAATTGTTCTTCTGCTTCTTCCAGCCTACTGTTCATTCCATCAGGTTTGTTTTCTCATTTCATTTATTGAGCCCTTCATCTCTGCTATGTTATTCCTTATATCTGTGTTAATAGTCTCACTGATGTCCTCCATGCTTTTCTCAAGTCCAGTGCTTTTCTCAAGTCCAGTGCTTTAACTTCTGTATCAGGGATGCTACTGATATCTGATTCACTTAGGTCTCCACCCATGGCCTAGCTCTTTTAATTAGAGACAGCTTCCTCTCTCTCCTCATTTTGTCTAAGTCTCTGTACCAATTTTTTGTGTTAGGAAAGTCAGCTGCATCTACTGGTTTTGAGGGTAATGGCTTTCTGAAGAAGAGCCCCTGTGGTACCCTGCTGTGTAGATTCCCTTGTTCCCAAGGGCCTGGCATTTCCTGGGGTGTCTCCACTGTGTGCTGTGTACTCTCTGCTCTTGTGTCCAGGCCACTTTATCCTTCAAGTCAGTCACCTCCAGAAGCTCTCTTTGCCTGTTGTGAGCAGTATTTGATCCCTGGCCTGAATGGGGTGCATTTGAACTCGGTGTGCGCTGGTCCGCCTGTGAGGTGAGACCTGTCTTCACTGCCGCTGGAACCGAGGCTCGTAAAACTTCCTGATTAGGAGATGCGCATTGGCAGGGATTTGGGCCAGTGTTTTGCGGGAGGGCCCCCCTCCATGCTGGAACCGAGGCAGCATGACTGGGAGGAGCAGTTCCACCAGAGCATCAGGGGCAGGGCTTGGCATAGGTAGCAAGTGTCAGCCCTTTGGTGGTTCCCAGGTGGCCCTGGGCTTATGCTGAGGGGCAGGGGAGGGAAAAGGCACCAGTCAGTTCCTTTGTTCTCTGAGCTGTCCCTCCGTGTCTCTGAGACGTGCTCTGAGATGAGCAAATAATCTCCCTGCTGTGTGCCCCAGTGGCTCTTCGTGTCCCTGTCTCCCTCTCCCACGGTGTACGTCCATGAGCTATGTGCCCTGTCTCCATCCCCACGGTGTACGTCCATGAGCTGCGTGCCCTGTCTCCATCCCCACGGTGTACGTCCATGAGCTATGTGCCCTGTCTCCCTCTCTCACGGTGTATGTCCATGAGCTGTGTGCCCTGTCTCCATCCCCACGGTGTACGTCCATGAGCTGCGTGCCCTGTCTCCATCCCCACGGTGTGCGTCCATGAGCTGCGTGCCCTGGCTTCTCTGCAGGAGCAACACGATGCCCTCTGAGCTGTCCCAGAGCCAAGCCCGCTGACTTTTAAGATCCAGGCTTTAAGCCCCACTGGCTGCAAGAACCCACAAAATGGGGCCCTCTCACTTTCCAAGCCAGTTGCCATGGGGATCTGTTTTCCTAGTATGCTTGCCCTGCTGTGTGCCAGTCTGCCTCACGCCCTTCTCGGCAACCATGGCTCCCTCCCCCACCATGGTGGCCACAGTCTCTCTCTCCCCCAAGCCATGTCTCCATACTTCCTACCTTCTTCGACGTGGCCTCCTCTCTATCTTTAGCTGTTTGTTCTGCCCGTCTTCAGATCGATTTCTGGGATATTTAGGACGACTTCATAGTTACCTCGTTGTGTTTTTGCAGGATGAGATGAGCCTAGGGCCCGCCTACTCTGCCGCCATCTTCCCATTATCCTCTTTCCTTGGTTTTAACATGACATAATCTATTTTTCAAATCTTTGGGTAAGGTTGGAGATCTAGAAAGATGTGTCTTGTTAATCCTGTGGTTTTTACTCTAATTATGACTCCACAGATCTTCCAGATCATATTAGCATTTTAAAAAGTATTCTAACTGCACAAAGTAGTGATTAATGAGGACACTCCAATGAGATAAAATAGCTCATCTTTAGGATATGTGTGTGTGAGTGTGTATATATCCTATTAATTGTGCACTTTCCATTGTCGTCTTCATTAATTTCAGCAAAAGCTGGGGAGACCGTCCTTCCTAGGATCAGTCCTGTGAGGCTACATGAGTGGCTGCTGGCCTGTACAGGTACCCATCAGGCCATCTCCTGGGGTAGAAGTTTTTATCATCCCTTGAAACAGTGATTCGATGTCTTTAGTTTGTGATTCCTGCCACCAAGGAGCCTAAAGGAAAACCTGAAGGCCGACAGGATCCCCAAGATCTCCCATGTCTGAATTCCTTATCATCTATGCTAAAGGTCAGGATGGTTGTGGGCTGCTCATTCCACAGCAGGTTAGTTCCTCATGACTGGGGAGCCCTCGCTTCCTCCTCAGCCCTGTGGGAGGAGCGTAGGCTCTGTGACAGCCTGGGTCGATAATTTTCCCCAGCTTCATGGGCCGGGACTCACGTAGGCACTATATTTAGCCTTCTGACATGTTCCCCCATGGAGAACATTTTTCATGAGCAGTTAGCCCCTACTCTTTTTTTCTTTTCTACTTGGGTACAAAGTAAGTTATCCGTGGACATCTTTCAGCATTGTAGAGCGACAGCTGAGCCCATGCTCCTCATGAGGGGTTTTCTACAGAGATAAGAGCAGCGCTTGGCCTGGTGTGATGATAGGAAGTTCACCTTCATCAGTTAAAAATAGAAGGCACCCTGTCAGCAGTGAACACACTTGAGCATAAAGAACAGATTTTAGCTATTTCACTATTTAGCTGTTTTCACTATTAACACGTGCTGCCATCACCAATAAGTGACCTGTGTGCAGTATAATTTGGGGATCCTGCATCAGACAGCCCAGCCTGTTGAGCCACCTGAGAGCAGGGGTGGGTAAACCTCCAGACAGCTGGGACAGAACGTCGTCTTCTGGGCCCAGGTCCCCCTCAAAACTCACTCAGGAGCCACTCTCTCTCCCTGGTGTTCACTCCTAGGGTCTCCATGTAAGATTTGGGCTTATATCAGTAGTGTAAAAAACGCAGCTCCTTATAGGTAATGTGTATAGCACTTACCGTGTGCCAGGCACTGCTTGCAGTGCTTGACATTCGTTAGGTCATTTAGGCTTCACAGTGTCCCTAACGAGTTAGGTAATAGGCTTTCCCCGTTTTACAGAGAGAGAAGCCAAGGCAGGGCGATTAAACAAGAGTAAGTGGCAGAGGTGGGAGTGAGGTCTGGGTAAGTGGCTGTGCTTGTGAGCGACTGGGTGTCTGTGTCCCCCTCAAATGCATCTAGTGACGCCCTAAGCCGTAATGGAATGACAGTTTGGAGATGGGGCCTGTGGGAGGTGATTAGGGCTCGATGAGGTCACGTGGCGGGGCCTCCCAGTGCGGTTAGTGCCCTTGGAAGAGGAGGCATCAGAGGACTCGCTCCTTCTCTTCCCTGCCCTCCTTGCACACGCACATGCATGCACGCACACACACGCGCAGGTCACGTGAGCACAGGGAGAAGGCAGGCCTTCCATGAGCCACAAGGGAGCGTTCACAAGAAAGCAGGCACGCAGGCACCCTGATCCCAAACGTCCGGCCTCCCAGAACCATGAGGGTGAACGTCTGCGGTCTATGCCCACGGCCCCTGCTGTGCTCTTATGGCAGCTCCGGCCGACAGATGGTGCTCTCTTTTTTGTTGTTGTTTAAATATTTTATTTATTTTTGAGAGAGAGATAGAGACAGCATGAGCAGGGGAGGGTCAGAGAGAGAGGGAGTCACAGACTGAAACAGGCTCCAGGCTCTGAGCTGGCAGTCAGCACAGAGCCCGACACGGGGCTCGAACCCACGAACCGTGAGATCGTGACCTGAGCTGAAGTCGGACGCACCCCCGACAGACAGTGCTCTTAAAGACTGCGCGGTCCCACCTCCCACAGAGGCCCTCACAGCCCCTCAGTTTTTCAAGAAACACCTGCTGATCCTTCTCTTTGATCCTTCGGATGTCCTTCCTCAGCAGGGCATCTTGATGCATGACCTTGATTTCCTTCACCCCTTGCTCTACCTTAGGAAGTACGGGCACCCCACAGGCTGGGTCACGAGTGGGGGGGGTGTGACACGAGCAGCCGGTGAGTGCATGAAGTGGAAGCAGCACCTGTCTGTTCCAGAGCCCTGGGCTCTGCGGGGGCATCCCTGTGTCCCGGGATCTTCCAGAGTTGAGGGCCAGCTAACAGCAGTCGTGGTGAGGGGCACTCACCTCTCTTCTGGAGGCTCGTCCCTCGGGCGGCAGATGGACGATGTGGGCCATCTTCATTGGCACCTGTCGTACATACTGTGCTCGAATAGTGAACCAGTATCCTAAATTACCATGGTGGGTGCAGCTGTGAGACATCTAACGCTTCTCCTCGGGGAAATGGGTAGCCTTCTGTGACCCCACACGGGAATCACAGTCCAGAAATAGCGACTGTTGAAATGGTCTATAAGCACACGGAAGAAACACTGTACTGCAGATGCCCACAGCATCATTTCTGGAAGCTAGCAGGCTCACCTCTATGGGAAGAGCGTCAGAACTGGTATCGTGGTGTCCCCGCAGCCCTCCCCTACACCCCTGCAGGATCGAGCCCCATGTCAGGCTCTGAGATTCTCTGTCTCCCGGACTCTCTGCCCCTCCCCCACTCACGTGTGCTCGCGCTCTCTCTCTCTCTGTAAACAAACATTAAAAAAATTATACAGCACCAGTTTTAAACCTGTCCTGTTCTCACCTTGAACCTGAGTCCCACATTTCAGAGCAGCAGTAGCTGGTTTCCTCACCTTAATTTCCTGCCCAGGCCCTGTGCAGAACGCTAAGAACTGTCTTCTCCTCCAAAAAAATCATTTCAGGAAATTCATCATCTCCAAAATGGGGTGCCAAAGAGCAAAACGGGAAATCAAAATGACCACTACCCGAAAAAGGATAAGTTAATAATCCAAGTAAGCAAATCATAGTAATAACTCTCTACCTCCTCACAGCCGGTTTGGGAAACATTGGGAAACGCTGTCGCATCACTGGCTGGGGGATAAATAAGAGTTGAAACGTTGCCACAAAGTTTTAAAGAATCATCCTGTTCTACGTGCCCTGAAATACAAGTTCCCTCCCTTGGGTAGGGATGGGGTGGGGTGAGGGGAGCCTGTGTTTCCTTCAGAGTTTTCTTTCTGGAGCTTTTTAACTTTGTCGGAGCCACTCTGCCGGCCAGTGGGGAAAGGCCCCCACTCCAGTGGCTTCTGTCATAAGTAGCTCACATGACGATGACAGTGTTAGAGTAGAACACGTGCAAGGTCATTACCCACAATGGGCCACTGAAACGGCTAACAGAAAAAATGTGGACAGTCCCAAGTGGGGTGAGGATGTGAAGCAACAGTACTTGACATTCACTTTACTCATACAACTGCTTTGCTGAACAACTGGGACCTTTCTTATAAAGCCCGTCATATACAAGCACACCTCATTTTACTGCGTTTTTTACACATTGAACGTTTGTAGCAACCCTGCCTTGAGCAAGTCTGTTGGCACCATTTTTCCAACATTTGCTCACTTTGTGTCTCTATGTCACATTTTCATAATTCTCACAGTATATCAAACTTTTTCCTCATTATTTTATTTGTTCTGGGGACCTGGATCGGCGCTCTTTGATGTTACTCTTGCAGTCGTTTGGGGGCGCTGCAAACCACACCCATGTAAGACCGTGAACTTAGTCCATAAATATCTGTGTTCTCACTGCTCCACCACCAGACATTCCCCATCTCTCTGCCTCTCCTTGGGCCTCCCTGTTCCCTGAGACACCACAATATTGAAATGAGGCCAATGAATAACCCTAAAGTGGCTGCTAAGTGTTCAAGTGTAAAGAAGAATCTCAACGTCTCACTTTGACTGAAAACCTAGAAAGGATTAAGCGTAGTGAGGAAGCCCAGAGCTGATGTGGTGGAAACAGCGAGAGACCTAGAACGAGAAGGGGGCCCTGGAGGTGGACGGCGTGGCTGCGATCTCGTGATGGCACGTGATCGGGTGAGGCCCGCGTCTCACGGCCGAGCAAAGAGCCTGGTTTCTCGACACGGAATCTGCTCCCGGTGAAGATGCCGTGAAGGTTGCTGAAATGAGAACAAGGGCTCTAGAATATTACCTACACTTAGTAGATAAAGTAGCAGCAGGGTTTGAAAGGATGGACTCCACTTTTGAAACAAGTTCTGCTGTGAGTGAAATGCTATCAAACAGCATCTCACGTGACAGGGAAATCATTCATGAAAGAAGAGTCCCTTGGGGCAGCAGACTTTAGTGCGTCTTCTAAGAAGTTGTTACAACCACCCCGGCCTCCAGCACCTCCACCCTGATCGGTCAGCAGCCATCGGCATCGAGGCGGGACCCTCCCGCAGCAAAAACATTATGATTTGCTGAAAACTCAGATGGCGGTTAGCGTTTCTTAGCAGTACAGTATTTTTCAATTAAGGTATGTGCATTGGTCTTTAGGACCTAATGCCGTTGCCCAATTAGCAGACTACAATATAGTATAGACATGACTTTTATATGCACTGGGAAACAACTCATTTGACTTGTTTTATTGCAATACTTGCTTTACCATCATGGTCTGGAACTGAACCCCCAACATCTCTGAGGTATACCTGTGCTTTTCCTATGACAAAGCAAACACACTCTCAGCTGTTTATGCCAAAGAAACAGAAACATATGGACACAAAAATGACTTTGTACACACATGTGCACAGGAGCCTTCTTATTCCTAATAGGCCCAAACTGGAAAGAACGCAAGGTCCTTTCACAGGAGACTGGCTAAGCAAATTGTGATATATTCATACGATGGAATACTACTCAAAAAATTTTTTTAAATGAGTGAGTTATAGTGGACAGCAACATGCAAAAGAATGAAACTAGGCCACTTTCTTACACCATACGCAAAAAGAAACTCAAAGTGGATGGAGGACCTGAATGTGAGACAGGAAACCATCAAAACCCTAGAGGAGAAAGCAGGAAACAATCTCCTTAACCTCAACCGCAATTTGTTACTCAACACATCTCCAAAGACAAGGGAATCAAGAGCAAAAATGAACTATTGGGACCTCATCAAGATACAAAGCACGGCAAGGGAAACAATCAACAAAACTAATAGGCAACCGACAGAATGGGAAAAGATAGTTGCAAATGGCATATCAGATAAAGGGCTAGTATCCAAAATCTATAAGGAACTCACCAAACTCCACACCCAGAAAACAAATAATCCAGTGAAGAAATGGGTACAAGACATGAACAGACACTTCTCCAAAGAAGACATCCAGGTGGCCAACAGACCCATGAAACAATGCTCAGCATCCCTCCTCATGAGGGAAATACAAATCAAAACCACACTGAGATACCACCTCACGCCAGTCAGAGTGGCTAAAATGAGCAAATCAGAGAACTCTAGATGCTGGCGAGGATGTGGAGAAACGGGCACCCTCCTACCCTGTTGGTGGGAATGTAAACTGGTGCAGCCCCTCTGGAAAACAGTGTGGAGATTCCTCAAAAAATAAACACTAGAACTCCCCTATGACCCAGCAATAGCGCTGCTAGGAATTTACCCAAGGGATACAGAAATGCTGATGCCTAGGGGCACATGTACCCCAATGTTCATAGCAGCACTCTCCACAATAGCTAAAACATGGAAAGAGCCTAAGTGTCCATCAACAGACGAATGGATCAAGAAGATGTGGTTTATCTACACAATGGAATACTACATGGCAATGAGAAAGAATGACATCTGGCCACGTGTAGCAACACGGATGGAACTCGAGGATATTATGCTGAATGAAATAAGTCAGGCAGAGAAGGACACATACCATATGTTTTCACTCACATGTGGAACAGGAGAAACTGAACAGAGGACCATGGGGGAGGGGAAGGGGAAGAAATAGTTAAGGAGAGGGAGGGAGGCAAACCACAAGAGACTCTTAAATACTGAGAACAAACAGGCTTGATGGGGGTGAGGGAGAAGGGAAATGGGTGATGGGCATGGAGGAGGGCACTTGTTGGGATGAGCAGTGGGGGTTATATGGAAACCAGCTTGACAATAAACTATAAAAGAAAAACATTGGACCTGAAGGCTGTAAGTGGACCATTATGCATTTATAACAGGAAGGTCACTGAAGAGTTCTCTGGATGTTAAGAGACGACTTTACTTACTCTAAGAGATGACTTTTTTACTATGCTTACATAGTAAAAAAATAAAAAAATTAAAAGAGTGAGTTATAGGTACACACAGGAATTTGGATGAGTCGCAAAGGCATCATGTTGGGTGAAAGAAGCCAGATTAGAAAATACGAATACTCTTGTCTTCCCTTTTACATGAAGTCCTAAAACAGGCAAAACTTAGCTATTAGTGACAATTCGAGCAGGGATTGCGTCTTCCAAATACAGATGTCGTTACACAGATGTAGACAATTGTCAGAACTCTTTGAACTAAATACTTAAGATTTGTGCATTTGAGTGTATCTAAATTATAANAAGCATTCCTTTATCCTCCTGGACGAGCGAGTACACTTTTTAAGAGCATAAGGGGATGCTTTGGGGAAAAAAGCCATATCATGTGACCATGATAATCATCCACCACTAACTTTCGATGGTTTCAGATTAATAGTGCCCATTGACAGAGCTACCTTATGCTTTAGTGACCAAAAAAATAAAATAAAATAAAGCCCACTGTCAAAAACAGAGTGTGTGTTACACGCTTTGTTCGTAACGACCCCACATTTGTAGGAATGGTGTTTTTGGGTGGTTGCTCATTCTCTCACATCTTCGGGCACAGATCACGGGGAGGCTGAGCTAGCAGATTCTTGGGCTGGGGGCATGGCTTCATGGCCCCTTCCCTGCAGGCGGGTCTGGACATGCCCCTGGACTGGCATTGAAATGCCAGGATCAGGCACGTGGGGTAGTTTCTGAGTTGGCACAGGTGTGTCAGCACTTCTGGCATCGCTTGCTTGGTTTTCTAAAACTTCGTTCACATTCAGAGTGCTTGGTAGGATAATGGTCTGAGGATGTTCTGTGGAAGATAACTGAGATGTTCTCAGTAAATCTAAGCTAGACATTGGCCCCAGTGTTAATGCCGTAGGGACTCAGTACAGGAAAATCGTGGGCGCACGTGCTCATGGGGAAGGAACTCTATTTCAGCCTGAGTTCGCACCCTCCCTCCTGAAGCGAGCGAGTGTGGTCTTGCTCAGTCCTCTATCGAGCCACACGCGGGCTATTCTTTCCTGCACCTGTCCGTCATTCTGCGCGCCC
The DNA here is from genome assembly GCF_008692635.1 of Crocuta crocuta. Classification (NCBI taxonomy): domain Eukaryota; kingdom Metazoa; phylum Chordata; class Mammalia; order Carnivora; family Hyaenidae; genus Crocuta; species Crocuta crocuta. Next base: position 4,701,735 of record NW_027532842.1, on the reverse strand, counting down.
CCACAATTCCCTGGGGAGGCTGGATTTGTGCAGCACACCCGCGTCTCAGCCCAGGGGGGCTGTGGAGGGTGCGCTGCTCCTGAACACGTCAACTGTGGCACAGTCGTCCAGAGCAGACAGTGTCGGGATGTACGCCGCCACCCTTCCGAAAACGGCTCTCACCAGAGAAAAGCAGATTTAGCTTCCCTCGTGCGCATCCATGGCACACAAGGCTTTTGGAAAGCCGGAACTCACAAACAAAACTAGGGCTCCCTGGGCCTTTGAATGGAAACAAAAATTTAGGAAGAGTGAGGGGAGCAGGCCTCAGGGAGCAGAGATCACA
>NW_027532842.1:4683281-4699136 GCF_008692635.1 Crocuta crocuta | reverse complement strand
GGGGTGTTGCAGGGCCTGGGGGAGGTTTTCTTTGGTTCTGTTTTAGTGACAAGTCCAAGTTCTCCAGATTTTCTTTGACTTTCATTTTGAATGTGGCACCCTGTGTTTCTGGTGTTAAATGAAGTCAGACTCGGGGCTTGAGGGTTGTTGAGTGATGGACGGGTGGGTGTGGGAGAAGGAAGCCCCTCATTCCTCATGCTTAGGGGAGGCAGTGGGGTTTGGGGACAACCAACGTGTTCGAATGTGGTAGCGGATCCCGGGGGGAGGCTGCAACTTCAGTGTCCTTCTGTGAAACGGGAGCTGTGCAGGATCACATGGGAAGTCCTGCACGCGGTGCCGCACAGAGAAACCCTAGTTCCTTCTCTGGGCAGGTGAGCTGTCCCCTTCCTTCTCCACTTTCAGCACCCCGGTCCCCATGCGCCCCACACTGGGAGCACCAAGTGCCCTTACCTGGCTCTGCTTACCTCTGCTTCCCTTTTACAACTTCTTGTCTCTTGGGGCACCTGGGTGCCTCCGTCGGTTGAGCTCTGGATATCTCGATATCAGCTCAGGTCATCATCTTATGGTGGTGGAATCAATCCCTGCATCAGGCTCTGCAATGACAGCGTCTAGCCTGCTTGGGATTCTCTCTCTCTCCCTCTCTACCTGCCTCTCCCCTGCTCATGCTTGAGCATGCATGTGCACACGCTCTCTTTTTTTTTCTCTCTCTCTCTCTCTCTCAAATAAATAAAACTTAAAAACTAACTTCTGGTCTACCCCCGTGTCCCTGGCTGGCTGGACCCGGGCTTGCAGTTTGCACACTGTGGCGAACAATGACACAGGTATTACCCTGCTCACTCCTACTGTGGGAGTCCCTGGATAATACTCCGAACTCAGGGCTACGCTGGGCAGCTCACTATAGGCAGATGAACCTCCAGTCCTGTCTGGGCTCTCATCTTTTTGTGCCCTAATGTGTCAACTCATTTCACCCACCTGAGCCTCAGTTTACTGCACTAGGTTCCTATGCATTCGGCACCTGAGTGGTTCATGTGTGCACTAGTAAAGATGTGCTGATGGAGGGGTGCATTGTTCCCAGTAGACTGTTAGCACATGAAAAGGATGTTTTTAAAACCTCACTCAATAGTATTTAGGAGACGGGAGGGGAAAGAGTAATTAAGTGCCATTTGTCACCCAGCCCAGCTCAATAAACATTTTTTGTTGTTGTTATGCTTAAGAGAATAAGAAAAGGTAATTAAGTTTAAAGAACTAAAGCTGTGGCCTTAGGGAAGGACTTTGGATGTCAGTCATACCCTAAAAATCTGTAGAAACCTTTCTGGAACCACACTTTTAAGTTACATGCACGAAATCTTCCCAGCTCCAAGTTTCAAAAACCAACAACGGAAACAACAATATTTGAAAATCTCTATATAAGTTGTGTTAATTGGGGAGGGGGCTTCATATTTCGGCAGCTCAAAGCTCGTCGTCCTCCCTTCCCTCAGCAAGTAAAATTCTTACTGAGTTTCATAATCTGTTTTAAATAGTACATCGTTGTTGCAAAGTGTTATGTTTAAACGACTGTACTCTTTGATAAATATACATAGCAGATGATCCAGGACGTAGCCCCGTGCGTATAGCTCAAACCAGTCCCGCCTTCCACGGGCAGGGACCACCGCAGGCGTTTGTGGCAAAGAGCAGTACCCAAAGTGCCAGCTCAGCTCTGCGCCTGGGGGCTCAGCTCTGCGCCTGGGGGCTCAGCCACCCGCAGAGGTGAGGGGGTTGTTGATGGAGGGCTGGACTTGCAGAGGGAGCTGGCTAGTCAGCTCCTTCCTGTGATTTGCCTGGGAGATGGAGGGAGGGGTTGGGCTAAATTTTTCTTTCATGTGAGTAATATGTGTTTTCAGTAGNATTACCCTGCTCACTCCTACTGTGGGAGTCCCTGGATAATACTCCGAACTCAGGGCTACGCTGGGCAGCTCACTATAGGCAGATGAACCTCCAGTCCTGTCTGGGCTCTCATCTTTTTGTGCCCTAATGTGTCAACTCATTTCACCCACCTGAGCCTCAGTTTACTGCACTAGGTTCCTATGCATTCGGCACCTGAGTGGTTCATGTGTGCACTAGTAAAGATGTGCTGATGGAGGGGTGCATTGTTCCCAGTAGACTGTTAGCACATGAAAAGGATGTTTTTAAAACCTCACTCAATAGTATTTAGGAGACGGGAGGGGAAAGAGTAATTAAGTGCCATTTGTCACCCAGCCCAGCTCAATAAACATTTTTTGTTGTTGTTATGCTTAAGAGAATAAGAAAAGGTAATTAAGTTTAAAGAACTAAAGCTGTGGCCTTAGGGAAGGACTTTGGATGTCAGTCATACCCTAAAAATCTGTAGAAACCTTTCTGGAACCACACTTTTAAGTTACATGCACGAAATCTTCCCAGCTCCAAGTTTCAAAAACCAACAACGGAAACAACAATATTTGAAAATCTCTATATAAGTTGTGTTAATTGGGGAGGGGGCTTCATATTTCGGCAGCTCAAAGCTCGTCGTCCTCCCTTCCCTCAGCAAGTAAAATTCTTACTGAGTTTCATAATCTGTTTTAAATAGTACATCGTTGTTGCAAAGTGTTATGTTTAAACGACTGTACTCTTTGATAAATATACATAGCAGATGATCCAGGACGTAGCCCCGTGCGTATAGCTCAAACCAGTCCCGCCTTCCACGGGCAGGGACCACCGCAGGCGTTTGTGGCAAAGAGCAGTACCCAAAGTGCCAGCTCAGCTCTGCGCCTGGGGGCTCAGCTCTGCGCCTGGGGGCTCAGCCACCCGCAGAGGTGAGGGGGTTGTTGATGGAGGGCTGGACTTGCAGAGGGAGCTGGCTAGTCAGCTCCTTCCTGTGATTTGCCTGGGAGATGGAGGGAGGGGTTGGGCTAAATTTTTCTTTCATGTGAGTAATATGTGTTTTCAGTAGAAAAAAAAAAACCCAGGAAGTAGAGATAGCCGAAGAGATGTGCAAATAACAGCCACCATCCTGCTCCATCCCACATGCACGATTCCTGAACACGTCAGCAGCACATATGAAAGGGGGTGGTAGTCTCAAGCCCAGCCCGGGGGGGTGGGGGGGGGGCTCTCCACCACCTTTGAAGTCCCAGAATGTGTTCGTGAAAGGCGAGCAAATCCTAAAGCAGGCCCTACAAAAATTAGAGTATATGCTGACATATACTGTGTGTAAGGCTGAGCGCTTACAGACACACTACGTCACAGTGGACTGCGTCAGGACATAGCATCTCAAGTTCAATTTCGAGATCTGGCCCGATTGTGCTGTTTTTCCCACACCCCCCTTTGCCATGGTAGCTCCGTTGTCAGAGGTGTCAGAACCCGGAGTTTTCATGAGCCGTGTAACGTGACATTTCTCTCTGTCAACAAACACAATTCTCTGTCGCTTTAATTGCTGCCCACGAGCCCATTGTCTGTAGAAACCACAGTAAAGTCCTGTTGTGGGACATTTATTTCTTCCTTCCCGACTTCGGTAGCACAACACAGTGTGGATATTCTTGCACTTACTTCGTGGGATATTTTATTCCTTCTCTGCTTAGGATGACGTGGAACGGCGCGATCGATGGGGCGTGGTGCGCTCACAGTTTTAAGTCAGAAAACAGGCACTCTTGTTTGAAAAATCGTAGCCAGCCGTCCAGTGACAGGGCGGAGGTCAGCTTTAGCCCAGACCTCGCTGCTTCTGGGATTCATTGGCGGGAAGTTCCGAGTACCACAGAGAGCCACGCGACGGAGGTCCGAGCCAAGGACCGTGTGGTTAGGCGTGGGCTTTGCCGTGGCTGCTCGGGGCTGGAGGAGCGGAGGGAGGGGCTGTGACAGACGCAGACAACAAGCCAGACGGAGCGCCAAGGGCCTCGGTGGACGTGGCCGGCCCGCCAGCACAGAAGACGGGTGCCAGAGGATGAGTTGAAGTTGGCGTGCCCGGCTGGGGCGGGGCACTTGCAGCGAGCTGCCCTGAGCGCCCCCTGATCCTCAGCGCCGCCGGGGCCCCTGACAGTGTCCCCCAGCTTGCGTGTGCTTCGGCCCCACGGCCCGCCCGCCCTCGGAAAGCCTCCGGCCACTTTGTGATGAGTTGTGGCAAAACCTGTGTCTTCCCGTGGAACCAAATGGTGAGGACTCCAGAGAAGCAAACAGACGAATGTGCAGCTCTGTCACCATGTCCCTTGTGGAAGAAGCCCACCTTCCGGGCCGGCTGGCCAGCCAGCTCCTTGCTCGCGGCCCTGCGCACTGGAAACCCAAGTCTAAGGAGTCCGTTCCCCCAGCCCCCACTTTTTTTAGAGCAAACTTGTCCCTCTCTCAGCTTTTGCCCTGCATTCTCTGTTCACCTCCTCGCCTGACATTTAACTTGGCCCCACAAGTCTGTTCCTTACAACCCTCTGCCCAGCACTGTGACCCAGCGTGCCAGGAACAAGCAAAGCTCACCAAAGCCTGCGCTTCTCACTGCCTGTCCCTGTCCTTCATCCTTCCCCTCGGGATTGCTCTCCTCTACCCGCCCCTAGCTGCGGAAACCCTGCTTATCTTTCTAGACGCATCTCACGTCCTGTCTTCTTTAAGAAGTCTTAGCAGCCTTCTCGCCTTCTAAAACCCCATAGAATGTGGCCACGGTACACATCATATCCCACGGTGCAGGGTACAGACAGTCCCTCACTTAGGATGGTTCAGTTTAGGATTTTCCAACTTGATGATGGCGTGAGAGCAAGGTGCCTTCAGTGGAAATCACACTTCGAATTTCGAATTTGGATCTTTTCCTAGGCCAGTGGTATGTTGGTACGAGTCTCTCTCGCGACGCTGGGTGGTGGCCGCTCCCCAGTCAGCCACACGGCCACGAGGGCAGATAACCGACACACAGACAGCCATTCTCTACCAAGACAACTATTTGTCACTTTCAGTACAGTATTCAGTACATCGCATGAGATGGTCAACACTTTATTGCATGTTTAGTCTTGTTTTTTGTTACTTTTTTATTGATGTATATTGACACACAATGTTAGATTAGTTTCAGGGGTATAAGAGCGATGCGACAGATCTGTTTGTGGTATAGCTACCACGTGTCACCATACAACACTTACTATACCACTGACTATATTCCCTATGTGGTACCTTTCATCCCCATGACTTACTCATTCCATGTTGGAAGCCTGTATCTCCCAGTCCCCTTCACCTGTTTTACCCACCCTCTCCCCCTCCCCTCTAGCGACCACCAATTTGTTCTCTGTATTTATGGGTCTTTGCATGCTTTTTTGGTTTGTTAATAAGTTTAATTTTTTAGATTCCATCCACCTGTAAGTGAAAATATGGTATTTGTCTTTCTCTGTCTGGCTTCTTTCACTCAGCAATATACCCTCTCGGTCCATCCATGTTGTCCCAGATAGCAAGATCTCATTCTTATTTATGGCTGAGTAATACTCCATTGTGTGTGAGTGTGTGTGTATACATACGTACACACACCCCACATCTTCTTTATCCATTCATCTGTGGATGGACACTTGGGTTGCTTCCGTATCTTGACTATTGATTGTAAATAATGCTACAGTAAACATAAGGGCACATAGATCTTTAAAATTGTGTCTTTTTTCTTTGGATAAATACCCAGCAGTGGAATTCTTGGACTGAGTGGTATTCCTATTTTTAATTTTTTTGAGGAACCTCCATACAGTCTTCCACATTAATATTTTATTATAAAATAGGCTTGTTGCCTGGGTGGCTCTGTTGGTTGGGCTCCCAAGTCTTGATTTAGGCTCATGGTCTCATGGTTTGTGAGATAAATAAAATAAAATAGGCTTTGTGTTCGATGATTTTGCCCAACTGGCTATGGTGTTCAGTAAGTTGGGTGTATTAACTGCATTTTTGACTTACGACGTTTTCAATTTATGATGTGTTTATCAGGATATGACCTCATTGAAAATCAAGGAAAATCTGCAGATTATACCGTACGTGTGTGTGTGTGTGTGTGTGTGTGTGTGTGTGTGTGTGTGTGTGTACTTAATGATTTTAAGTTCCTTGGAGACAAGGACTATAACCATTCATTTTCCTCTTCTGGGTGTTGAGAATGACTATGCCTTGTGCCAAGGTACTGGTTCCGTAAAGGAATGAGCAGCGAAGGAACCTGGACTGAGGCATAAGGGAAGTGAGTGTAAGGAGCCTCCTAGAGGAAAGCTCATCTGATAGGAGTCTGGCTCCAACATTTCTCTATAGGAGGGATTTGGGGACAGCATCATGATCAGAAAGAGGCTTAAAAGCACTTTGTAAAGAGGGAGACAACACTTGTGAAAATAAAAGGAGACCAGAGCTGATGGAGATCACCAGGGAGCCACTTACCACGTCACGTCTCCTTAACATTCTTCCGAGGTGTATGTTTTCACTGCAATTGAATTTAATGCTTTCTGTTGTTTTTGTGTCATGGGATGTTTCCCATTGATTAAATTACATCGTTGTTTTGATTTTTTTTTTTTTTTTGCAAGAACAAATACTAACACACGTGTCCCTTCTGTGTCTTGCAGGCAACCATGGTCCTGAGCTCTGCACACTTCTGGTTGGGATTATTTCTGGTTCCCACGGCGTGTTTGATCGAGGATGTGGCATGGAGAGCGTAAGTGAAAAATGAAGTGCCCGCCCTAAGTCTCGCTCAGCTGTTTCTTGCGATCACCTTTCATGGTTGCTGCCGTAGGTTACTGTGTGCTGTGGGACTTCTCGAGAATCAGGTCCCCTGCTACCTGCCAGCAACAGATGTAAAGGATGTTAGGGGTTGGGGTTTCTGATTTGTGTTTTCCTTTAACCTGTGCTTCACCTCAATGTGAGAATATAGACAGAAAGGAGTCCCGAGGCAGGCTGGGTGACAGTCAGTAGGGACGGTACTTGTACATGATTCTTAAGGACAGTTTCTAAGTACAGAGTCATTCCATCAGATTGAGGAAGGATAGCTCAAAATTCACTTCTCCTTATAACAAAAATCAGTGCTACATGATCGCGAACACAGCCTGGCTTTAAATCCCCTGCTTAACCAAAAACTGTGTATGTAGGTCATTTCAAATTAGAACATACAATGAAGGATTCTTCATTTTTCCAATAATTCACAGTAGGAATCCTTCAAGCATAATTTATTTAGGGTGTCCCTGTACAAACCTGTGAGAACATCAATCACAAAGGTGAAATTATAATGTGGGTTATATAGGAAATAAATCATGCCCAATTTTTGCTTAAATTTCAAAATATATTGTTTCTGAAATATCTTGTGTACAAGCAACTAAGTAGCAAGAGAATGTAAATCTTAATTTTATCCATGAGAAGGGGACGGAACACTCCAAACGAGGTAGTACTGAATTTTGTTTGGGTTAGGCCTGACTCCTCCTACAGACAGCTGCCGACTTCCCTGAAAATTGAACCTTCTGGATTGGTTTTCCTTTGGATGAAGCATAGTTATTTTGGGGGCCCTGAGGTAGAGAATTGAGACTTTAATCCACACCTTCCCGGGAATGACATCAGATTGCATTTTGATCTCCCCCTCCCTCCCACACTCAGTGAGACTTGTTCGTGCCTGACAGTTAAGGATATCTTTTGAAAAAGTCTTCATTTTAGCATTATCTTGACAGTGATGCTACCTAATGCAGAGAGAGAGAAAGAGCAAGAGAGAGAATTGTATAGCACGTATTTGGGGTGGTTTTTTTTCTCTTCACTAAGTTCTGCAACTGGTAGTAAAAATTAAGTAATTTTAATTTATTAAATGGCTTGATTTGCCACTACTTCCCTTCTATCTACTAAAACCGTGTTTCGTAAATAGCTGAACTAGAATCTTTGGAAATGAAATCATTATAGCCAGTAAAGATGTTTTCTTAATCTAATAAATGCACCGAGAGGACATTTTCTATTATTTGTTCTTGTAGCGCATAGCCCAGTTGCGGTGCACCATATTACCTTGCTAAATTTCTTCCACCTTACACGACAGTTTGTGGTAGTTTTCGGTAAATACAACACGACATTGGTTACATCAGATCCCTTTACAGTCTGTACTGTTTGAGACTAGCGATGCAATTACAAATTAATCTCAGCCTGTTTTAGTTCAACTATCCAGATTAGTGCCATGAAAAAACTTTTTTTTGAGACTGTATTTGCCAAGCGAGACTTTAGCGGAAGTCTCTTTCTCCCATTCCGAAGAGTGTTGGCAGGTTACGGTGTTCTCTGCCTCCTTGTATTGGCCAATCCATCCCACGTATAAGTTGCCAGCCACCAGTGAGGCAAATTATTCCTTCCAGCAGGACTTGCTTTTGGTCTCCCCTGGCTCTGTAAAATTAGCACCATCTTCATTTTAGCAAGAATAAGTCAAAGGATAAATCAAAGGACAGTGCCTTCAGCTCCACCAAATGGAAAGAGTAAAAGTTGCTCATTTCCAAGAAGCTTGCCAACCAGCGAGGAGCAGGGACCGTGTTCTGTGAAGATGATGCTGGGCGGGGAGGGCGCAGCAGAGGCAGGCAGACCCCAGGCATTGTCCCACCTGCTGCCTCCTGCCCGCGAGGGGCCCAGAAAACAGCCCTGCCCAGGAGCAGACGGCACCTCAACTTTGGGTTGAGCCGGAAGGGCCGCTACAGAAGTCCGGAGGCACTTACGGAAATGTACTTGTATCTCGTTTTACTTGGAGAAACCGAGGAGGGTGGTGTATATTGACTCTCACCCGCAGTGTTTGCCCAAAGAAGATGCTCGATTTGTGGTACACATTTCACGTCTAAAGTACAGTCACCTCTGTCCTCAAAAACAAGAATTCCACGGGTTTATTTGGGAATTCTCCCTGTGATCATGGGGCCCCATGTTTTATCTTCTGTTCTGCTCCCAGCCTGACATCAGTGTCGTCGAGTCCAGTAAATTCAGAGGCTCCTCTGGGAAGAGAAGGCAGACTATGAGTTGCTCCTCTCCCTTGAGGCCACAATAACTGTGGTTTCCCTCTCTGAGCGTCAGAACGTGTTCTGTTTTCCCTTCCTGCACACTGATCGAAACCACAAATCCTGACTGTCCACACCTCCCTGCGCTTGGTCCCTGTGGCCCACTGTTGATGAAACATGGCGAGCTGTGGCCGGCCTCGGACTTCCAAGGACGGTTTTGAATGGAGTGAATCGGAATGACGGACGCCTGTGCTGTGACGGTGGCTCGGGGCAGTGTTGGGAGGCTGTCACGGTGCAGTTGCAGTCTCTCATCTTGCCTGGGACCAGTCTTCCGGACTTTTGGTTTTGTTTTTAATTTTGGTGGTTAACTGTTTTTGAAAGAGCTTTTAAATCCCGGCAGAAAGCAGGCCCGCCTTTCCACATGTATTTCTATGAGCGAAAGTGAGCTCCTCTCTCTCCATGTTCCCCCCTTACTCTGCCCAGTCCCCCTCTCCCATTTCAGGACCTAGACTGTTTCAGAGTCGGGGGAAAAAAAAAAAACCGTCATGAGGTAATTCAGTCATTTTTTCCATGAAGTCTGTCAGCTTTCTGGTTGAAGATCCGTTAGACTATCTTAAGTCAGATTTGGACGCCAGTAAGTACCTACTGTGTTATCCTGTTAACCGTGATTTTCAAAAGGGACCAGACTAACACATCTACAAAAATGACTGATTGATTATATGTGATACCTGGCTAATGAGTATTTTTATTAGGAGCATGAAGTTTACATTGCCCAGAACTATTTTAATACACTTTAGCTTACTTCCAAAATGTTTACCCATGACCGCATTCTTAGGTCAGCTGCCATGTACTCATTCTCATTTAGGAGAAGCTCGTTAGTTGCTCTGCAGAAATAATATGAAGCTCAAGGCAACCAAACACAGGAGGCAGCCTCCTTTTATCTAGCCATATCTCTTCCATGTTACCAGTCAGCACACAGTACGTTCAGCAGTTCCAGAATGACTTCATTTCCTTGTTATAATCCTGGATAGGCGGTGAAAGGGAAATAAAAAGTCATAAGAAATATCTGTATACAAATGAGTCTTGATTTAAAAAAAAAAAAAACTAAACTAAGTTTTTGTGAACCACACAGTTTCATCCGCATTTAATGGAATTAAACATCTTCTTGGCTTGCTACTTTTCCATGCAGAAGAAGGAGTCAAGAGAAAAAGTTTCAGAAGGAGAAAAATGAAAAGTTCGAGATTCTGTGCTGATCTGTTTCTGTTCAAAACCCCTAACAACCGGGAGATACCCATTGCTGTATCTCAGGGCCCCCAGACGACTCTCACACCCTGACAGTGGCTAAGCACGCCCACGGTACCCCCTGTGTGATCATCTGGGCTCTTGATGGGGGGTTGGATGGAACCCCAGACGGAGAGGGTGAGCCATTCAGGGATAATGTCGCAGCTGTGACTCAGAGCAAGCCAAGCCCCGGCTCCTGGTAAGACTGAAATTGCATGCCGGTGGCTAATGCTTAAAGACTGGCTTTTCACATGTGAACTTTGACGGGGGGAGAGTCATTTACCTAATGAAGAATTTATTAATTAGGTAACGGCCCTTGAAAATGCAGTTTTGCCTTGGCCAGCATCGCTTCTACCCCAGCACCACACACAGAAGGACTCGCGGAATCAACTCCACCGTTGCCATCCGGTGTTCCCAAATAGCGGTCCAGTCCTGTGAGCTAGCCTCGTGGAAATGCTAAACACCTGCTGAGTAATTCTCGGACACCGATGAGTTTCATCCACTGAAAACATGCACAGTGTCTGGGGGTATTAGGGTACTCAGCTCATTTCCCACTGAAATGGTTTTGTGAATGAGCCCAAACCGGCAGCTTCAATGTAGTGGGTCAGATGCTTTCTCCCTTGGCCTACGGCATAGGTTTCCCGCCCACTGGCCCGGACTTCCTGTTCCTAGCCTACTTCTTGGTGGCCCCCTTGTCACCCAGCCCAGCAGATGACTCCGAAGGCTGTTATAGAGGTTGATGAGCCCTGATTGCTCAGTGTCAGGAGAAAGAGGTAGGAAGGCAGGGAGGGTGATGGATTGAGGACCATCCTAACCCAAGGAGAGCACAGGCCATCCTCCAGGACCCGCAGATGTGTTCCCCTGGGACCTGTATATCTGGGGTGAATCCTAGCTGAGCGGGGCTTGGCCCTCGGTTGTCTGGTCCTCATTGGAGCCCCGTGAGCCCATGAGATAAAAGTTCAAGTTGGGGGCCCAGCGTATTCAATAATAGTGAACAGTGTAAATTTCAACATTCTTTTTTTTTTTTTAACGGTCTCCAGCAAAACGTTAAACGTTTTCTCATTCCTTGTTTAAATTAAAATTCCACAGTCTCTACTTTGAACTGCAGTACGTTATCACCACTGAGTCCCGGGACTCGGCTTGATGTAATGAAGGTATTCTGCGTTAAAACCCGTGTGGCTAGGTTCCCTTGTTTACTTTGGGGAGAAGGAATGACAGGCACATACACAGCATCTTAGAGCTAATGCTCCGTTAGAGATTAGCTCAGAGTGTTAGGGGACGACCGGGCATTATCTTCTCGGGCTTTCTTCCCTTGAAGGTGGAGGGTGGGAGGGAGACTGTGATTTCACTGCAACAGCTCACACCTTCAGAATGTTCCTGTTACACTGTTTTTGCTTCCTTGCAGAGATGCTCCGTGTTTATTCTCATTCTGTCTTTGAGTCCCAGCCCTTAGCGGGATCCTCACATCTCTTTACGCTGAAACTAATGCAAAGCTTTCCATAAAAAGAAGCCTGCACAGTATTGCTAAGCAATGAGCAATTTTTCTGTTTAGTTGTTTTTTTTTTTTTCCCTCCGTTTCATACCTGTGTCAGGTCACATGCCTGGTCCTTCAACGGTATCGTTTCCAACAGTAGCTCTGTGTTTAGTCTCAATTTCAGGAAGATCCTGAGATCAGCCACTTATTTGAATGTGGTGTAAGGTGTTCTTAGTTTAATCAGAAAAAGAGTGCAGGCAGTTCTTCCTCCAATTCAAGGGGAGGGACCAGGCTGAGGTTTAAACTGTGGTGCGGAGACCAACTTATTTCTGTTATTCCATCTGTTGTTTTACACCATGGAGCCCACACAGATGGGCCCTAACGGTAAGTCTCTGCAAGACAAGGGTGGAAAAGCTGGGCCTGGGTGTTTGTGTTGGCCCTGAGTTTCAGGGCCAGGGTTTGGCTTGAAGAACATGAACTCCAGCATTATAAATCCCACTCCCGGGGCGCCTGGGGGGCTCAGTCGGTCAAGCGTCAGATTTCAGCTCAGGTCATGATCTCATGGTCTGGGAGTTCGAGCCCCGTGTCGGGCTCTGTGCTGACAGCTCAGAGCCTGGAGCCTGCTTCGGATTCTGTGTCTCCCTCTNTAGAAATAAATTTAAAAAAATAAAAAAAATAAAAACATTAATAAATAAATAAAGCCCATTCCTGCTGGGACAGTGGCTCTTTTGACACTGAAAGGAGAACAAACCGCTTAGCCGGGCTCTGTGACCCCCGTGGGGGCCAGGGCTGAGGGACCGCATACCCCACTAGGGTAAGGATTTAAAGCATCTTCTGGGTTCTTAGGTCCTGCGGTGAAAAACTTTAGAGATGGACGCATGAATATCCGTGAACCCCAGTCTTTGGTCTGAATGGCTGGGTCCTCGGCCGGATTCTCAGGCTTTCAGCAACAGGCGGTGTTCTTTGGCGGATGTGGGCTAACATCTGAGGTTCACGGTCCAAGTGTGTTCTGCGGGACTTGGGGTGCTTCCCAGCATATGAAAGTGGAGCCCCAGCCATGCACCGGGACTGTGAATGTTCCGTGATGTCCAGAGCAGCAGCCTCGGCGTCAAAGGGCATCCAGGTGTGGCCCCAAAGGGAGCAGTCTGGCCTTAACGCTGCATACAGTTCCTTTGTCATGTGCTTTTTGCTTTTCCTTCCCACACAGGGCCAAGCATACCTGCAAAAAAACGTTGCTGGAGGAGGTGCAGGAGCTGGAAACGAAGGCCAGAGTGATGGGAAAAGCGATGCTACGGGACAGTAATGGAAAGAGGTGGGTCAGCGCCGGCCGGGAGCGCAGGGGCACCCACCGGCTCCCCGCTTTTCCTTCCCATCATTCTTTTTCTTCTTCTCAGTTTTCCATGCCATCACGGAACACTCAGTTTTTACCCCTTTGGGTTATTCTCAAAGAATATAGTCATAGGGAGATTTAAATTGCATTTTCTCAGTGGCCACATGAAATGTGGCCCGTCCCCAGGTAAAGCTAGGGTTCTTACGGGGTCCAGGCATGGGCAGAACAGCCCAGATGCAGAAAACTGAAATTGTAGCGATACCATTTTAAGGTAGAAAAGTCCTGTTTTAGTTCTATTACCAAAGCTAGGCCTTTTGATCAGGCCCAATTGTTATACTCAACGATGAGTGTCTACCATGAAGGTCTGCATGCCGAATAATGCACGTTATTCACATAACTCTTATTTCACAGCAAGAGTAACTGGGGCCTTTTGTTTTGCGTTTAATGAATTAGGATTTTCTACTGGTGTTGAGAAAGTGTCATGTGACATATGGGCGAGTTCACAGGAACAAATGCTGTCACTCCCTCTCTTTGTTTCTAGTAGAACATCATCCCCATACCTACAAGTTGGGCATGAGAAACAGCTTTTGATTAATCCTGTACGTTAAAATGTTACTAGATTGCATTTAGCTAAAGCCTGCCTACTAACAAAGGAAGTTTACCTGGACCGAAGAGCAATTAAGCATTGCCATCTTAGACAGATGGAATGTCTGGAAAACTAGGAGTACCACTCTCCTCTAAGTGCATTGAAGGAAATCTGTCGCTAACTGCTAGGGAAATAGAAATCTACAAGCTGAAGACTTCTAGGGATTCCTACTACGTGTCTTAATGTTTCAGTTCCGTTTGCTTGTACCATATTCCAAAGCAATGAAGAGAAGGCATTTTCTTTTAAGGACAGAATCCAGAGTTGGAGATCTGTTAGGAATAGAATGTCAAATAACTGCAGATATGTCAGGGAAGGGGCTGTAGAGTATGTCGTTGAAGTTGTGGTTTCTGTGTTTGTTTTTGACACTTTTTTAACAAGTGAGTCCATTAGCCTTCATTTTAGTCACTCTAAAAAATAATCTGTCAGCAAGACAAAAATCACTGTCTTCATTTAGCTTAAAGCCATGACTGGGTGGGGACAGCGGCCGGGCTTGAAGCAGATCTATATATAACAGTGACACAAGGCAGCACATGGCAAAGGCCTGCCCTGCCCGTTAGATACTTTAGGCCCAGTGCTTAGCACCTACTAGATTTTCAAGGGCCTACAAAAGTCTTTGAGACCTAAAAAAAAAAAAAAAAGTTCACCAGCTCTAAAAATAGGGAGAAGCCTCCGCAAATTGAAATTAATAAAGGTTTAGGGGTGCCTGGGTGGCTCAGTTGGTTAAGTGTCCGACTTTGGCTCAGGTCATGATCTCACGGTTTGTGGGTTCAAGCCCCACCTCGAGCTCTTTGCTGACAGCTCAGAGCCTGGAGCCTGCTTCGGATTCTGTGTCTCCCTCCTTCTTTGCCCCTCCCCTGCTCACGCTCTGTCTCTCTCTATCTCTCAAAAATAAATAAATGTAAAAAAAAAAAATAAAGGTTTAAAACTCTACAAAATGCAGACCAGCCTTAATAACTGTTAGGTATAACAAGCACGCTGAGTTTTAGCATCTTTGGAAACAAGGCACAGGGCCTCTTCGATCTTAAGAATGCTCATGTGTACCCAGTAACTGCTAGAGAGCATAGGTTATTCCGAAGCAAAATGAGAAATTGCAAAGCAACGCCTTAAAAACACCTCTCCAGCATTTGACAGGAAAACCGAGCTCCTCAACGTGGCATAAGAATGCGCTTTACTGTGTTTGATCTGACGTGGGGGCCACAGCCTCGTTCTGCCCTGTGAGGCTGAAACAGGCCTGGACGTGGGGTCGGGTAGCATGGAGGGCGTTCAGAGGAGGGGGCGGCGCCCCGGAAGGCCACCCGGCTTGAGGGGTGAAGGGCTTCCCGTTGCAGATGGGACAGGAAGCCGGGCCGGAGGGGGTGGGCAGCTGAAAGTAGGGAGCGTGTGTTCCCAGTCCCCGCGGAGGGAGCAGCCCGTGCAGAGGCACTAGATGTTGTGTACCCTGGTGCGTCCCACAGAGACTGGAGCCTGCGTTTGGATTCTGGCTCGGCTGCCGCTTAGCCGCGTGACCTTGGACAGGATACCTGACGTCGTGGACGGGCTCTCCGTCTGTGACAGAAGGCTACCATTTGGGGGGAAGGCAGTTGGGACTGAAAGGAACGATACGTAGCTACACGGCATATTGGCTGACCCGTGGCAGGAGGCCAGCGTCTGCTCCTTTTCAGCACGGCCAGAGAGCCGTGATGTTGCAGGGGCGGGGTGGGGGGGTGCGGGCTGTGAGCCCGTCCCCTCCTTGCCGCTGATGAAAAGAATGTAACTTTTAAAATTCACGTGCCCCGTGCAAAATTCACTTCTCAAGGCCCAGATGAGTGTCAGAAGGTAATTAGAGTTTCAGTGGGGTTTCCTACCTTCTGCACCATAGAATCTGTTTTCTGATCACTTTGTCACGGGGACAACTGTGTAGCTGCAGCGACCGCGCACAAACGTGAGTGTGTGAGTGAGCGTGCACCCCCGCTCCGTGGCTCTGGTTTCCTTGCGCTCTCCTCGCAGCGCCTTGCCTCGCTCTTGTCTTCGTAGCAGAAGGTCCTTTGGGGATGCCCCTCCTCCCATCATCCTCAGACACCCCCCCTGCCCCGACCACCACCATTTGTTTTTCTCCCTCCTAATTGCTCCCAGATTTGCTGGGTGGTCCGTTTGCAAACTAGATAGCGGGCTGCTCTGATTGTGTCCCGCCCGGTCTCCCAGCTGTTGGTTTATCGCCTTTGTTTGCTTCTTTCACACCTGCCTGGCT
>NW_027532842.1:4679852-4683121 GCF_008692635.1 Crocuta crocuta | reverse complement strand
GGCTCCTCAGCCCCGTCCTTCCACGTAAAGATTTAGAGACGCCCTCTTTGAGAGATCCCCAGCACTCCTCTCGTACCTCCCCAGTTCTTACTCCCCACCCCCCATCTAATATTTCACTTGGCTCGCGCATCTGTCTTTGGCTGTTAGTCCGGCGCGTAGTAGGAGCTCTGTAAATATTTGTTGACTGCCTGGACATGCGAAAGCCCGGGGAGTTGGTGGCTGGGAAAGGAGAGTGAGCCTGCGGACCTGCCGGTACCTGTTGTGTTGGCTCAGGTCGAGCGTAGCCCCAGAGACGCCGAGAGATATGTAGGTGGCCACGCGGCCATTTATGTCATGGCCTAAGAATGGAGCTAACAGAGTCACAGATGGAGAGGCACGTAGGACGTCAGCCTGCACGTGCACGGATGAGGAGCCGGGAGCTGGTGCTCCCAACAGCCCCCAGCCCATCCTGCACACCAGGTGTCCTCAGCATCCGTTGAGGACGGGAGACTGACGCAGCTCAGTTCTGAAAGGCTTCCCTAGGGCCCCTTCAGGACATCCTGCCAAGTCATAAAACCCAGGTCCAAGTCGCTGGCAAATCTTCTAGCAGTTTTTCTCAGGAGTGTAACTCACACGAAACAGAACAAAAATGTTTATGCATTAATCTTGAAAAGCACTCTTGTGCCACATTTACAATTATAATTTTGAAACGGGACCTAGGGCTTCCCAGCGTCCCTCTATGCTCCTCATCCATCCAACAGAATACTTTGAACTTGCCATCTTACTGCTCTGGTCGAAGCCCCAAACTTTTACACTCTTGGTAAACATGAAAACGTCATTAGCGCGCTTCCACGTTAAGTAAATCTTGTCTTCCGAAATGAACCTGTGTCCTTTATGCATAATTAAACCTGTCCTCGTGACTTAGAGAAACGAGGCTGAGAAAGAGATGAGATCTGAGAATAAGATCTCCAAAAAGTGCAGGGAAGTAAGAAAATGCTTACGGTGGTGAACAGAAACGTTCGTCTTGATTGCATTTCATCTTTCCCCGATGAAACCTTTTTCTTGATGTATTGTTTGTGTGCCTCCCAAATACCGGGCACTTGTTAATTTTTGGATTGTTCAGAACGCCTTCCCGCAAACCAGCTTCCCCAGAAATCTTTACCTGTTCTGTGTGTAAAATAGAGTCTGTCATGCATCTAGTGGCTTTGCACACCTCTAAAATGAGCTTCCCAGAAGGGAAGAATTCTGGCTTTCAGTGTTTTGGTAGTGTTTTCTCAGTCTTTATTCCTGAAGTAGAAGTCATGCAGTTTCTGTTTTTCCTCTGGTGGAAGAAAAATCTTCCAACGGCCATAAGTAAAAATGATACGAATATTAAGTTTTAAAAATGCCTAAGATGTCGTGTATGGGTGACAGACTTTTTTCCCTTCCATTGTTTTTCTTTCTTGGTACAAGGTAGAGGTGTTCTGGTGCTTTGGGTATGAGAGCAGTCAAGAAGAAAGGTGACTATATTGGATGAAAATATCCAGTTTTCCAGTTATATTTAATCTGAAGAAACAACAAGGAGACCCTTTTGTTTAGACCTTCTTTCTAGTCATCACAGTTGGTGGGAGGGGGTAGGAGAGGCCCTGTGCTGATTTTCTCCAGTTTCAAGGTCAAGGAGTTCTGGTTGCTGCCCTTGGCTTCCCCCAGCAAGGCGGTGGGATTCTCTTTCACTTAAGTGCATCCCTGGAGTGTAGTTTCCTCTGCGCCCTGGTAAAGGTACCCGGTGACTGGTCTTTGCCTTATGGTGAGCGATCACTGAACCTCTTATTTGGTTTTGTGTCCTCGTGAATGCTGATACACGGGCTCTGTGACCCCGGGGCTAAGCCGGCACACTCGGGGTAGTCTAGACAGGCTGTCTGCCTCTTGGGAATTCAGGAGGGAAACGTGATTCACTCCCGTGTGTGGATGCCACAGCCCATGCTCACACAGCCTCCATTTCATCAAGGCTCCCCCTGTGCAGAAAGGCAGGGGCGCTGGTCCGAGCCAGCCATCTGGGAATCCTAATGGATTGTCATCAGTGGAAACAGAGGCCAAAGCCTCAAACACATCAGCACGGTTCTCAAAGACCCCAAAGACGATTCCTCCAGGCAGCACTCACCTGGTGCTCTTTCAAAACCCAATTCTATTAAAAAAACAAAAACTCCCCAGTACGAGTGGAGGTGAGTCCTCAACTCAAAAAATATCTACACCGTGGGGCTCCTGGGTGGCTCAGGCGGTTGGTTGAGTGTCTTCAGCTCAGGTTGTGATCTTGCATTCATGAGTTCAAGCCCTGCGTTGGGGTTGCTGCTGTCAAAGAGGAGCCTGCTTAGGATCCTCTGTCCCCATCTCTCTGCCCCTCCCCCACTTGCGTTTCCTCTCTCTCTCTCTCTCTCTCAAAAATAATAAACATTAAAAAATAAATAAAAATATCCACTGTGCTCTGAGCTCTGAACAGAAATCCTTTGACCTTTAAAACAGTGTTTAAAAGCTATTTGGTGTTACTACACGTCCGAGTCAAAATAGTACAACGGCTGAGTCAAAAAGGAGTGTAAAGGGGCGCCTGGGTGGCTTAGTCGGTTAAGCGTCCAACTTTCGCTTAGGTCATGATCTCGCNAGCAAGCCTCAAAATATGATACGCCAGCTCGATTGTATATTATTTCCCCAATATAGACTTTATGTCATTTTAGGAAAAAAAATTTTTTTCTCCTAGTATTGACTGTCGGCAGCACACGGCTCTGCCTTTCCATTGTCTCCTTTCCCACACTTCTCCTCTTCCTAAAGTACCTATTAGTTTTTTATTAGCTAAAAGGATAGGAAATTATGGCATCATTTTAGCAAACCTCTCCAGGCCAGGTGGCAAATGTCTGCTTCCAACACCTGGTTAAGATTTATTTCACTTCCAGCTGCATTTTTTCCCGTCACTGTGTCATGAAGCGGATTAAGGAGCAGAGCACAGAGACAGACAGACCTGAGCTAGGCTCCAAGCCCTGCCACTCACTCAGCTCTGTGACCTTGGCTGGGCGAATAACTTCTCTGAACTGTAGCTTTCTCATCATAAAGTCACTGTGAGGTTTAAGTGAAGTAATAACTTATTAAGTCTCTAGCAGATGGAGACGTTCAAAGAGTGTCAATACCATGTTGTCTCCTAACATAGAAGCTGAAGAACAGTAAAGGCTCACCGGCCATTTTAACACACGTGGGTTTTTCCCAGGGCTCTTAGAGTGCGAGTCCAGCAGATTCTGTGGTTTGCGTCATCGGGGTATGGCCCC
>NW_027532842.1:4664772-4679616 GCF_008692635.1 Crocuta crocuta | reverse complement strand
GAGGAAGCCACTGTGAGCGTGAGTTTTGGGGCAGGGCCACGGGAGCAGAGTTCACAACCCTGACATTTCCCCGAGTCAGCCTCAGATTTCTGACTCCACTTTGCAAAGAAGAGGGTGTTCCCAGACCAAATCCCGACCTTCTGACGCAGCACGTCCGCACCTGACCTGCAATCTCCCCTGCGAACCAGCCCACCCCGCAGAGTTCTTCGCCCCCATCGAGGACAAGTTGCCGCAGTACCAGGAAGGTCCCCTCAGCGCCAGCATCCTGTCCAATCTTTGCTGTCACATGCAGCACGGCCCCCCCGGGCCACCTTTCCGCCGCCTGGGCCAGGACCCTGTTTGCGAGGCTGGGTGCTGCTTTGCTGCCCCGGCCCCTGCTGTGGGGCCTGTCCGCCCCCTCCAGCCTCCACAGACCCCAGACTGTTTCCAGGGCCCAACCCTATTCCCCTGGTCTAGAACCTTCTCTGTTAGCCGTCTAACTAAGTGCAGGCCAGGGCCGCACACTGATTTCCGCCTCCTCTCCCTCTTTTTACCTACATGGGTCTCGGCCTCCTGCCTCCCCGGGCCCCTCCCCAAGCTGCCCGCCCCCCCCAAGTTTGCTCCTGTTCCTCTGCAGCTGCTGCTGCCTCTCGGCCCTTTCTTTTCTTTTCTTTTCTTTTTTCTTTTCTATTCTTTATTTTCAAGTTAGTTAACATGCGGTGTAGTCCTGGGTTCAGGAGTCGAGTCCTTCAGGGGAACTCATCACTTCCATCCGGTGCCCAGTGCTCATCGCAACAAGCTCCCCTCTTAATCCCGTCACCCATTCCCTCCCCACTGCCTTTAACCCTCAGTTTGTGCTCTGTGTTTAAGAGTCTCTTGTGGTTTGCCTCTCTCTCTCCTTATCTTACTTTTCCTTCCCTTCCCCTCTGATCGTCTGGTAAGTTCTCAAATTCCACATATGAGTGAAATCACGTGGTATCTGCCTTTGACTGACTGACTTCACTTAGCGTAGTGCCCTCCAGTTCCATCCACGTTGTTGCAAATGGCAGGATTCCGTTCTTTCTCATCACCGGCTAGTATTCCATGGTGTGAATACACCACATCTTCTTTATCTATTCATCCTTCGATGGACATTTGGGCTCCTTCCATACTTGCGCTATTGTCGATAGCGCTGCCGTAAACATTGGGGTGCACGTGCCCCTTCGATTCGTCACTCCTTGATCCTTGGGATAAATCCCGAGTGGTGCAACTGCTGGGTCATAGGCCCCTTGGGGCCATCTCCGTTGGCTGGTTTTAGACAAGGGTGTCAGTACTGGGTGGAGCTCTGGGCACTCGGGCTCAGGGACGAATGAGGCAGACGCTTGTGCTGGAGGGATCTGGACCCCTGAGGACAAACGCTTCCCCCTCCAGACACACTGACACCGCTGAGTCGTCTCTGACTTCCCGCCACTGTGATAATGTCAGCTGTCAGGGGCCGCCTCTAACGCATTCGCTTTGAAAGTGTTTTCAGTTATCCAGATTCTCGACACACACAGCAGTACAGCCGCCGGTACAAAGAACTGCCCAGTACTTGCTGTCCACACTGAACACTTCCCACGGGTTTGCCCCGACTGCCTCCTCTAGCTCCTTTTTGGACCCCCTTTTGTTTTGTTTCACTGAAGCATGTAAAGCAAATCCTAGATCTCACATTTCACCCTTCGGTATTTCAGGATGTAGCTCTACATATCACATCACACATTTTACGTGTATTATCATTAATACGTTTATACTTATGTTGTTACATATAAACACTGTAATCCCGCTGCCTGTTATCACATCTAAACAATTAGTAATAATTCGTTGGTATCAGTTGATAGCCAGTCCATAAACGGGTTTTCTGGATCCTGCCAACCTTCTCTTTTGAGGGATGTATTGGGTTTGTATGAGGATCTAGGCAAGGGGCCCATGTAACCTTTGGGTTTCTTTCCCCTCTCCAGAAGCCCCCTGCCCTCCCTTGTTTTTTAATGCCATGGGCTTAACATAACGTATGTGCCATTTTCTTTTTCTCACAACCATCATCACCACATGCTGTAAGTGAGTTTGCTCCTATCAGAAAGAAGGGGCTCAGCCTCACGGAGGTGGGGTCACCTCCCCCCACACAGAGTCGGAGATCAGACCCTCAACTTCAACTCCAGGTCTCCTTCCACAAAGCCGAGGTATTGAGAGCCACCCGGGTGCATCCATTTCCAATGGCATCTCATTTGGAGTACCTGGAAAGCGGCGGAGCCCCCAGAGATCATGAGGGGTGGCTGCCTGGGACCAGGCATCCGATCGGAGGCCAGAGGACTTCAGGGTTTCGGAGCGAAGGTCGAAGTCTGCGCCCCAAGGAAGCTAGGAAATAATAGTTGAATGTTGGTGCCGTTTCCATCCCTAAATGTAGAAGGAGCAAACATGGAGATCTGTCTTCCCCCAGAAGGAACACAGAAGCCAAATAGTCTGTCCCCATCAGAGCAAACAGAAACAGAGGAGTTCACAAAAGCTGTCAGCTGTCTTGATGAGTTTCAGAAAAGAGAAGCCATACTGAGGAAGATGATTTCCAGCCAGAATCAGCAGTGGAGACCAGGATGGCCTATAAAAGAGATCAATTGAGTGGATTCAGTCCTGTGTAGGGAAAGACTCTGGGCAAGACCTGAAGCGGCAATCGTGTCAGTGAAGACCACAGGGGGAGTTTCTTAGAACAATCGGAGAGGCCCTGCCCGCAAACAAGCCCAGTGGTGGCCTGTCCGCAGGCTCACTGACAAACACTCAGCGCAGGTGAGGAAATGCATTAGTAGAACAAAGGGAGTAAAGGGTCCAGGAAATTACCGAAGGGCTCCCTGGGTTACCCAGATGCGGATTTCTGGTGACTGTTTGCATCCTGGGCACAGGAAAGAGGGTGAGGAAAACCAACCTGCAAGGAAGTGAGACACTAATTAGCATTTACCTAATGCCTAAGCCGCCTTGTCAACTAAAAATAATTGGTTCTCTTACTTTGCAGATGGTAAATCCCAAGTTGTTGTTGTTGTGTTGTTATCGTTATTGACAGGTGCATAATAACTTAAGAAAACTTTAATACCATCTGTCCTTTGTTACGAAGCAAGGAAAGGACTTCTTGTTCCCTGTTAAGTGGGGTGTCAGCTGCGCTGGAACTCTGCTCAGGAGCTGAGCCACCGGCCATTGCTCTGATGAAAGTGTTGCAGAATCTTTATGCCATCTCTGAAAAGGACAGGAAGCCCTCATCTCCCCGTGTTGCAGGAAGGGGACTTGATGGGCATGGAGGCAGATGAGTGTCAGTCCGTGGTTTGCTGGGAACATGTCCCCAAACTCCAGTTTCCGGGATGACTTGAGTACATTTATTTTGCCGACCGTGACTTAAGTTAGTGTTGATGTCCTCTTTTTTTTTTTAATTTTTTGTTAATGTTTTATTTATTTTGAAAGAGAGAGAGACAGCATGAGCAGGGGAGGGTCAGAGAGAGAGGGAGACACAGAATCCGAAGCAGGCTCCAGGCTCTAAGCTAGCTGTCAGCACAGAGCCCGATGCGGGGCTCGAACCCACGAACCGTGACATCATGACCTGAGCCAAAGTTGGACATCTAACCGACTGAGCCACCCAGGCGCCCCTAATGACCTCTTTTCAAAAGGCATTTTTCCTTGAGAAGTTAATGTCAGTAACTCGTGCTGGTGGCTCATGACATCCCCTGTAAAGCAGTGTGAAATATTCTAATGCTTTTTTTTTTGAAAGCCAGTCTTAGTTAACCCATTTGAACAACAATAGAAACATGAGAAGGTAAAGTTTTTAAAAACTCTTATTTTGATGGTGCAGGTCTTATCATTTGAATAGTGATAGTTCACATTCCAAGCAGAGATTAGTTCTTCAGGAGGTTTTTAGAAGGTCTTGGCTAATCACTTTCCTACTTCATTATCAGTGAGTATCTGCTTTTCAGTTTGACTCCCTTTCCTCCCTACCTCCAACTGTGATGGTAAAGCATTCCAGCCAGCAGAAAACAGATGACCGAACCCCCATTCTGAAATCGAGTTACAATTTAAACGTAATCCAGGGATAGCCAGATTCCTCTGCTTCTTTCTCAGAGGGCCGGTCTTAACTCCTTAGGGAGGCCGAGAAAAGAATTATACACCTTCTGGCCCTGAAAGTACAGATGCAAAGTTGCTTTTGTAGCGCATTTAAGAGAATTACTGAGTCCCCTGGATGTATCAGACTTTCAGGGGAAAAAAGAACTCAAGGGGCAGTGCTAGACCTGTTTGTTTGTTTGTTTGTTTACTTTTGATGTCTGCTTTTGCACCCGACGCTGCTCTGAACATGCACACCCAAGTCCCAGGCGTGGTCTTTGTTGAAAAGTACAGTAGTCTGCCACCTCTGCGCCTGGAAAGCCAGTGAAGGGCCATTTGGTCACTGGGTCATTAGGTGACAATGACATCATTGACCTTGTAGTAGCAAACTCAGAATTTGTAAAAGTTGTTGCTCAGAGATGATCATCGTTGCAGAATTGCTGCATCTAGCAATAGAGGTGCTGAACTTTTGGAGAGATTTCTCTAATAATAAAAGCGGGGGGTGGGGGGTGGGGAATGGACGGATGTGACTCTGCTAGTGCACAGAGGAGTAAAGCCTTCTCTCAGCCAGGAATGACTGCTTATTTTAGAGCCTTGGTGGTTTAGCCATTCAGTGAGCTGCAATTATGTCTTCCTTTCCTAACAAGGCAGTGATAATACGGTTATTCAGTGTTTATTCTCTTGCCCTAGCAATTAGGATTGGCTCAAGGCACCTTAGGTGGTGGTAATTGGGAATTCACACTTGCTAATGAGTAAACATGTTGGCTTCACAGCAAATAGAATCAGTGATTGGCTTAATATGGGCCAAGCCATTTACTCATCATGCAACAGACATTTATTGAAAACGGAGGACGTGCCAGGCCAGGGTGTGGCACAGGATGAGACAGACAGGTCCCCACTGCGCTAGAACTCACATGCTAGTGAGGGTCACACAGAGCGAACAAGCCGTGTGTGACAGTCAGTGACGACTGGTGGGAGGAACGTGGAACAGAGGTTTGTCATGGGGAATGAACGGATTTAGGTGTCGGGAAAGTCTCTCAAGACTTAGAGACGTAAATAAAACACATAGCCAACCCAGCAAAGATGGGGGAGCAGCACCCCAGAGGGCGGGAAGAGTTGGGGGCCTGGCTGGTGCCTGCAGAGTTAGGGCAAAGTCACCGAAGGGGGGGCAGGGGGACTTGCGGGAACCATAGCGGATCAGGGTTTCAGCCACCAGGAGCCATGGGAATGGCTTAAGCAAAAGAAGCGCAGGGCTCAGTATTGTAAAATACATGATTGCTGTGACATTTTAAAGCCAAAGAATCCCATTCTTTTTTTTTTTTAATGTTTTTTATTTATTTCTAGGAGAGAGAGAGAGAGACAGCGTGAGCAGGGGAGGGTCAGAGAGAGAGGGAGTCACAGACCGAAACAGGCTCCAGGCTCTGAGCTGGCAGTCAGCACAGAGCCCGACGTGGGGCTCGAACCCACGAACCGCGAGATCATGACCTAAGCGAAAGTCGGACGCTTAACCGACTAAGCCACCCAGATGCCCCCAAAGAATCCCATTCTTAAAAAGTCAAATGACAAAAGATACATATACACATACTTCAGTGAAAGTAAAGAAACAAAAAAAGAATTTTTGGTATGAATTTATCGTAACAGTTAAAATTAACACATTTGTCTTAAAGCCAATTAGTAGTAACAGAAGATTTTTTTAAATGACAGAAATTTGAAATAAGTTTTAGGGAGGACAGATGTCTTTTTTTCTCTTTTTTCTATTTTCCTTTGGGCTCTATTGAGGAAAGTCCTGATGTACAAAGATTAGTTGCCATATTAATCACAGTTAACCNTGTGCACTCATTTTTATAATTATTAAATACAAAGAATATAGAAATAATTTAATAATATAAATTTGCCTACATTTCTTGTAAATGTCTGTCATATAAAGAGGCAGCCAGTGGCTTACATAAGCACTACAGTTCTCTAAAATAGCCTCGTCTGATAAAGTGCTTGTTCCCTTGTTATGCGATGGACTTAGGCAGCAAGGCTATGGTCAGGCAATGCACTTGGAACACAATAGGCTAATTGCCAGTATTGGTTTGTATATAATGGACACATAACGCTTTTTTAAAAATCCCAATATACAATTACAACCTTTCTAATAAGTGACCTGTTTATAAGATTAAATGTAAGAAAGTTTAAGCGGAGATCTTTGTAAAAGCAAGTTAATCTGAAAACATTTGTAGCTTTTAATATTAAGGTTTAGTGTGTCTTCCATGAAATATTTACAAGTTCTTATTTCATTTCATTTTTTTAATTTTTTAAATTTATTTTTGAGAGAGAGAGAGCACAAGCAGGGGAGATGCAAAGAGAGAGAGAAAGAGAGAGAGATAAAACCCCAAGCAGGCTTGGCACTGTCAGAGTGGAGCCTAATGCAGGGCTCGAACTCACTAACTCCGAGATCATGACCTGAGCTGAAACCAAGCGTCGGACACTTAACCGACTAAGCCACCCAGGCGCCCCAGGTTCTTATTTTAAATGTTTTTACAACTATTTAATGTTTGGAGAATGCAATTTAAAAGCTAGTGGTTGAAGGGTAGTAAGCAGTGCTATAACCTTAATTGCATTTATTATCCCTGTATTTCAATTGAGTCACAATGTCCAGAAGCATACAGTCATCAAAAAATTCGAAGACTTTGGTTAAGAATATACTTCGGAGAAAGTAAAACACACATAACTATTTTAATATCACTCACGCATCTAGTTGAGGCATATAAAATGAAGGATTTAAATTTGGGGTATTTAAATTTAAAAATATAATATAAGCAAGAGTTTCACATGCACTCATTTAATTCTTGATAAATATAACTTTTCATCACTAATGAAGTAAAAAAATTATCAATTTTGCTATACATTTCTTTTTTTTCCAGTTTGTCACAAATAGTTAAGGTTTCAGATGGAAAAAATGTTAGATATCCTAGCTATTTCTAGAATGATAGTTGTTTATCTTTATTTTTTAAATTCATTCTTTGAGTTTATTTATTCATTTTGAGAGAGAGAAAAAAATCCCAAGCTGGCTCCACGCTGATCGCGGAGAGCCCGACTGGGAGCTCATCTCACAAACCCTGAGATAGGACTGAGCCAAAATCGAGTCGGACGCTCAGCCGACCGAACCACACAGGCGGCCCCCAGAGTTGTTGGTTTTTTTTTTTTAATGTTTTATTTATTTCTAGGAGAGAGAGAGACAGCGTGAGCAGGGGAGGGTCAGAGAGAGAGGGAGTCACAGACTGAAACAGGCTCCAGGCTCCGAGCTGGCAGTCAGCACAGAGCCCGACGCGGGGCTCGAACCCACGAACCGCGAGATCATGACCCAAGAGAAAGTCGGACGCTTAACCGACTAAGCCACCCAGGCGCCCCTTGTTTTGTTTATTAAAGCACTGGTATGTCTCCCAGACCTTTTGCCATCCTGGCTGTATCCTACCTGTTTAGAAAGCATTTGCTTTTCTACAAAGAGCCAAGGACAGGAACGTGCAGAAAGCACTTTTGTCGCATGTAACTTTGGGACCATTGTCCGTGCTGTCATCTTTCCACCGTGCTCACACATCTACCGAAAACTGAAGAAATAGCCAAGTTGCCACAGGCTGGAGACAGAGCCCTTTGCCTGCTTCCCAGCTGATGCAGTGTCTTCCACCGCTGCAGAAGGTCAAAGACACTGAAGCACTCAGAGCACAGAGGCGACCGGCGGGCTTGTGTGCAAGCCCGCTTGCTGCCATGTTCCTGGACCGGTTGGTTGTATTCTTTGACCAGACGTCCTCAAATCTTCTCTGCGCGGAAGCATTGGAGACATGACTTCTCAAAGTAAAATCTAAGTGACCTTTTTGTTTGCTAACCCAGAGAAACGCTACAGCCGCATGTTTCTGCTGCATTTTGGCCACTGTTCAGACCACGCGGTCGTAGGTCAGCTGGCCGAAGACCACATCGCTGCGGTTCCTCAGAGTTTCTCACTTCAGTTTCTTCGGAATGTGGAAATGAAAAAACATTCATAGCCTCAAAAACCATTGATTTGTATGTGTGCTCTTATGTCGAGGAATGTCTAGGGGGAAAGTGCACTGTCTCATTCTGGATAAAGAATTTTCTTGAGGACCTTCAGGGATTTTTTCCCATCAAACCTGGCAGACATCCTCATTTATGTTCCTTAGATCCTCGGTTCTTCTTGTTCCTTCGGGGACTTTTTCTTCTTCTTCCTTTTTATGTAGTATTCTCAGAGGACATAACCACACCATTCCGTCAAGTTCACTTCATTGTTCTGTCACTGCTGGATTCCTTGCATTAATTTCTTTCTTGAACACAGCAGCTTAAACCGTGCGTAGATGTCGCGTTTTCTGACTTTAGTTCTTTTATAGCTCTGTTGGAACATGTCCAACCTATGACATCATTAGAAATGCCACGTAGGCTCTGAGATGCACCTTCTGTTTATCGCCCTGACTTCTGTGCTGCCATGTACGTGTGGATATCACATGTGTGTGCACGGCGTTTCTCATCTGCTTCTACCATTTGCAACAGCAAAAAACCAATCTACCGTTTACCAAGAACAACACCAACAAAAGTGAAGTTACAAGTTACAACAGACGAAAAACCTGATCATTGAATTTATAGTGAATTTTCATCATTTGTTCCCCAAAACTGTCCACCCATCTGTGAGCAGGACAGGACATGAGGCACCTTTCATGTTTTGCTTCGATAAGCCATTGCCCCTTCATATCTAATCTCTTCGAAACAGTTTGCACAAAACTTCTGCTGGCAAGTAGTTTCACGGTTTTTTTTAAATGTCTGCGAGTGGGCGTATCCTGATGTTGAAGGTTGCACTATAAAAGCAGATTTCTCTGACAGCACCTTGGTACATTCTCCTCCTAATCTTCAGGGGTCAGCCAGGATAAAAGGGGAGCTTCTGGGAATTTTCCACACATGCTTGCTCGTATGTATTCACTCACTCAGAGATGCCAGTGTTGTCGTCCTTTGTGGTGATGCTAATCCAGGCAAGAGCATGTATTGAGCCTAGTGTTTTGCCAGAGATCATGCTAGGTGATGAAGAAATAGGAAAAGAGTAAAGTGATGATGTCCGAAGGGGAGCTAGAGAATGGGACTACAGTGTGACAAGTGTTTTTAAGAGGGTAACAGAGAGACCGTGGGGAGCAAATTAGAATTTGTTAGCCCGGAGTAAGGCAGCGGAAGGGGATTTTGGCTGCAGGGAATAACTCTGCAGAATTCTCCAGGCACAATGAAAATCTTATTAGTATGACAGGCCAGGAGTCCACAATGGTGGTGAAACTTTAGGTTGGATAAGTAGGTAGGGACCAAATCACGTGACCTGTGGTGAGGCTGGGGTTTTATTCTATAAGCCACAGGGTGCCATTAAAAGCCTCACTAATTAGAAATAGCTATAGAATGAGAGCTCATGAGTAACGAATATTAAAAAGAACCACTTGGCCTTTCTTCACCAAGGTCTGTACAGTTGGCCCAGGCAGAAACAAGTGTAGATGTCCCAGAATTCCTCTGTCATGCAGAGTTGTAGCAGGACATGCCTATTTGAGCCCCTGCTCTAAAAATGATTTACATTATAGGAAGGTTTTCTTGTGGTGGTTTCACACCCTTTTTGAGGAGAAAGAAAATTGTAGGGTTATTAACTGCCTGACACATGAACACTAAGCAACCAAATATGCAAATTTAGGGTAATGCCCCCTTGGGACCTCCAGCCCTGGGAACTTCATGACACTCCTAATGTGGGGAATGTGGTTTCTCACACAAAAGCTAATGGGTAGCTGTTCATATAACATGTATTACATGGTCATATAATATATATGTTACATGGTCACATAACATATATGTTATGTGCGTTCATATGCCATATACACTCTACGTTCATATCACATAACAGCCATAAATAATATATGCTGGTTACAAGAATGGAAAAGATGGTAAAATTTAGATTACTGTTAAGAATTACATACAAAAACGGTTCCTGTACTTCTACAAATAACCGCTAGGTGTACTGCAGGGTCACAAAGCCGAGAATAAATAGCCACGTCCCAGCTCCAATTCTTCATACCCTTTCAACTTACTCTCTCTGTCGCTCTCCCACGCTCACATTCCTGGTTCCTGAAAGACTGTCGTTGGGCCAATGGCTCATAATTGTTTTGCAACAAGAACTCTTCTATCCATTTAGGCTCCATTTCCAGTTGCAAATAACAGAGGCCCCCATTCAAACCCCCGTTCAAGTCATGAGAAGTCCCAGCTGGTACAACTTGAACTTCTCTGCTGGAGGCCAGTTGTGGCTCATGGATCCCTGGCCAGGAAAGTCACCAGGACCCAGAGCCTTTCCACTTTCCTCCAGCACTTCCTACTAAGTCTTTTCCAGCCCCTGTCATAATCACGGGGAGATCATCCCACATGAACCTTGTTCCCAACCACTGAAAGGAGAGTTTGACCCCAACAAGGAGTTCACACGTTTCTGTTTTGCTGGAGGGGACCATCCTGCACAAATCCCTACAGTCAGGGAGATGCCACAGTGGATGGTTTAGGCTTGGATTACCAGGATCCATCCCTGTAGGAATGTTGGGGTAGCTGGCTGTTGTTCTGGCAAGGAGTGCTCAATGGAAGAAGAAAGAAATGGATGTTGGTGGAGACATTACATGCGCCATACATATATATATACATTACAAGCCCCTGATAATCTGATGAAAACATGCCTTGTCTCTCCATGTGTCAATTTAGCATTAGATTTTTAGGGGATTCACTCACCTCCTAAAGACGGTCATTCTTCTTTAAAAAAAATTTTTTTTACATTTATTTTTGAGAGACAGAGAGCACAAGTGGGAGAGGGGCAGAGAGAAAGGGAGACAGAGAAGGTGAAGCAGGCTCCAGGCTCCGAGCTGTCAGCACAGGGCCCGAGCCCAACGTGGGGCTCGAACTCACGAACTGTGAGATCATGACCTGAGCCGAAGCCGGAGGCCCAACCGACTGAGCCACCCAGGCGCCCCAAGGCTGTCATTCTTTATCTCAGAAAAATTACGTCACTTCCAGAACAGAAATGCATCTTTCTCTTAGATTTTCGCCTTCTCCTGTACTCTTTATCCATCCTGGAAGCACACCATCTAACACCGGAGATGAACTGTGGTTTTAATTTGCTACTTCATAATTTTTATGGATGACCCAGAGAGAGGCCAAGTCATAATATGTGAATAATTAATTGCAACCTTCCAATTCATTCTTTTAAAAAACTCATAACCCAAAGGATTTTTCCATTGGGAGAGAAAAGGGAAATGTGTTTTCCCTCTCCTTGCCCCACATATTCTTACTTTCTACCACATCTTTCCTAATGCTATCCCAACATCAGTTGCAGTGGATCTTTCCACAGGCTTCTAGGAACCAAGAGTAAGGTAATCTGGCCAGACCTGTCGGAACAGCCTTACACTGTGGGATCCAGGTGAGCCTTTCCAATGAGAACTCTTCTCCAAACTGGAAAACATGAGCAAGCAACGATGTGGACAGTCATCTTCTTTTGAAATTTGACAAGAAATGGTTTGCCAGAAATACCGGGCAGGTTTAGCAGCGGTTCTGCCTGGAAGAAGGCAAGGACCTGACCCCTGGAGAGCCCCTTCAGCATTGTCTATCCATGCGCTTCCCAGTTTTCAGTAAATCCTCCTTTAAAAGTAATGAAAGAAGACCCTGGCAAAGTCTGCGTGGTGTTGCCTCACTCCCCGTGTTCACCTTGAAGACACTTCTTTAAAGAAGAAACCAGAGAGGATTTGATGGATTGCCAAGACCAGCCATGGCCACCAGCCAAGTGGAGTCAGGGGCCATATTTCCCAGTCCTCTGCAGCCCAGCCTGGAGGTCTGGTTCTCAATCTGGACAGCCGTCCAATGGCACCAGATAACTAAATGTTCATTTTCCTTTTCTGTTTACCTTAATGATCAGCCCAAACGTTTTTAGGAGGCAGCTGGGGTATGGTTCCTACTCGGTCCACACAGAATTGTTCTCTGGGTGGGGCCTCGCTTGAACAGTTATTGCACACTTGTTCTCAAGTGGCTGATTTGAAAACCCACTGTTTACAGTCCCTTCCTGCTGAAGGGTGTGGGTTAATTTTTTTTCTTTGATGAAACAAACATGTTTCAGAGCTACTGAAAGACACCTAGCCTAACTACTTGGCCATAGGAAACAAAGTGGTCAGTGTCCATACGGGATCAGGGAAAATGAGATTCTAGTTCCAGATCCCAAACAGTTCAGCCAGTTAATGGAGACCTGACACAGGTTAGTGACTGATCAGGGCCCAGCTGAATCCCCTGCGCACCCAGCCCCGGCTAACGAAGTGCGGACGTCAGCCTCAAGGCCAGTGTTGACCTCTGTCCTGTGGTGTCCTGTGACTTACATGCCATCTCTGTCCTGAGAGAGAAGACGCTGGGCCACAGCACCTGCACTCAGAGCTGGGCAAAGACCTTGACTCACAATGATGAGAATGGCGGCCACACACGGAGGAAGGGTTAGACCCCGTGCTACGTCCTAGATACAGACATCCATTGGAAAAGAGAAGGAAGCTCAAATGCATACAAATTACTTTTTTCGGGGGTTTTGTCTGAGTCTACCTAGGACTTAATTGATAATATGATGTTGTTCCGTGTGGGAGGGGGAGGTGGAAGAAAAATAGAGGAAAATACTTCCAAATGTTGGTTGTGGCGTGGCTGGACCCCAGAGCGCTGACAGTCATGGGTTCCTTCACCTTTCGTAACATCCTTGCATACACCTCCCCCCCCCTTTCCAGAATGGACATGAAGCAGCTCAAAGACATGAATCAAGTGTTACAGTTTAAAAGATAATTTGTTGAAGGCCTCTAACTCTCTCCATGGGCTGGGCTGAACTATGAGTGACTCACTCATGCTCTGAAGTCCTATAAATGAATACCCTAGACTGAGATCTGCACATTTTCCTCTCTGTAATCCTCATAAAGAGAGTTTATTGTATTCCCTGCCGATCGGGCCATGCATTTTCCCAGGGAGACCGTACAATGCAGGCACCTGCATCCACTTGATCCTTTTCCTCTTACGTGGGCCGTCAGACTCCTGCGAACTCTGGGGGGAACACAGGGGTCAGGCTGTGCCGGGCACCTTGATCCCTCATTATCTTTAATTAATGTTTAGGAGGTTAATCGATAGTGAAGCTTATCTTTTGTTAACTTCAACAGTTGAGTCAAGGGGGCACGATGGCCAAATTGGCATTGTTTCTTTGGGTTCTTATTTGAATTTGTAAAGTCCAATGTTTATTGCCCAGACCCAGACCCCATGTGCCTTGGAGAGGTGCCGAAGAGGAACACGAGTGGGGACAGGAACAGCTATTTTTATTGTAATTAATTTGCAGCTTAATCAACCTACTAGAAAGTTTGCTATTTTAAAAGGAAATAACATTCATGAGCGTTCTCAGTGGTTTCAGACTTGACCCAAATCTTAAGCTCAAATAGGCAAATTTGCTTCATTTTACATATAAAGACAGGTTTACATTCAAGGAATGTAATTGATTAAAATACTAGTATTAAGTCATTTCCCCCGTGTCTCCCCATCCTATGGTAGATGCTCTGTCAAATCATATTTTCAATATTTTCATGATAAAGGTAACTTTACTCTCAGGAAATTATGTTTCAGCCCAATAGGCTTCATTGTTCAAGACCTGTCCTTCATCGTGGTTTAAATTTTCCTCTGCTTCTCTCCAGCACCCTGTGCTGTTTCTCTGCAGTTATTATCTATAAGCATCAAGCACTTTAAACATAGTCATTGACTTGTGGTAAATATCCTTTCGCCCTCCCACGTTCTTTTCTTCCTTCCTTTGCCGAATTCTCATCCTTGCCCCTTGTTACAAGGTAAACTGAGGCATGTTAAGAATTGCAAGAGTCTCTTTGGGCAAAAATCACATTGAATCAGAAGCAACAGACCAGAAGCGGTTAGCCACACTCCACTAAAGTAGGAACTCAGGGCGAGACTTTTAGAGCGAAAAAGCAGCAGCAGATGAAGGAGATCATTGATGGGCTATCGCTTAGAGCCTGCTCGGGCTTGTGATGGGCTGTCCTTGGGCTTCAACTTCATGACCATGAGTTATTTACAAGGTTGGATTTGGGTTCGCCTACGTGCGCCACCAAGGCATGAAAGCCACGGCAGTGCGAGGGCTTCCTCGTTTAATTAATTTAACACCCTTAAATGAAGGCCATTGTTTTCAAGCTTCACGTGAGGGTGAACCTCGGACCTGCGCTGAAGTGCACGCTTTCCACGGCACAAGACGGCAGCTCTTAGCCAATCCGTATGTCTGTCGGAGAAGGGTCGACCCTTCTTTGGCAAGATTAGAGTGTAGACTTGGTAGTCCTGTGGCCCTGGAAACTCTCTTCTTCACGAAGCGATCCTGGGGGGTCACGCCAGCTCCTCCCTTCCTCCAGGACGAGGACGCCCTCGCACGACCTTTGGAAGGAGAAGGCCGAAGGGCCCTGCGGACTCGCCAGTTTCTTCCTTCTCTTCGCTTTTGCACTGCGGCCCAGCCTGCACTTGTTTTTCATCACTTCATTGCTCCGGTCCTTCCACAAAGAGCCCGGGAGCCTCCTCCTCGCACTCGGCACAGTTTTTGGCGCCGGGCACGTAGCTGTGAATGGACAACATCGAACGTATCTTCCTAGAACGTCCCTTCTGGTGGGAGCAGAAAGGAAACCCAAAGTCTGTAGTGAAAAGGGGGATAAAGCAAAAGGAAGCAAGGCACGGGCGGCGGGCGGC
>NW_027532842.1:4602026-4664715 GCF_008692635.1 Crocuta crocuta | reverse complement strand
AGGGGAGCCCCCCGCCCGCCGTGGGGAGAACATCCCAGCCCGCCAGCCAAGTGCAGAGACCCCGTGGGAAACTAGTTAGGGTTCCGGGAACGGCAAGCAAGGCCATGTGGCCGGAGCAGAGGGAGGGAGGGAGGGGAAGCCGAGTGGGGGATCGGGTTTGAGAGGAAGCCAGGGGTTTGCATTTAGTATTTGATCTTGAGCAAGGAGACGGCACGGTCCAGTGGGCAGACACAGAACTTCACCAGAACGATAGCCCCGGCGTCTTCCCGCCCAGCGTGGGGCTTCGCCACGGAGTTGTTTTTGCCTCGTCCGTTTCCCCACATGGGCCCATCAGGAAACACACAGCACCTAGACGGTTCCCCACTCCATCACCCCGGGGGCTCTTCAGCCCACCGCGCAGCCTTGCCCTGGGGCCTCTCCGGGGCAGCCAGGTGCCCCGCTAATTTATCTGTTCCTAACAGCCCGTGACTCTGACCTGACCTTTTCCTGGGCTCTCGGGCTGGACCGAGGAGCTCAGCCTTGTCTGATGGAAACCTCACTACCTCGTTGCAAGTCGGGGAATGAGGTAATGGTTTCCATGTGTGCCGCGGCTGTCATTCAAATCGCCTTTGCCTGCTCTGCTAATGAGGTCAGGCAGCTCTGCCTGTGGCGGACGGGGGAGGGGAGGGGAGGGGAGGGGGCGGCTCCAGGAGACGGATGACAGGCGCCCACCCCCTTACAAGGAGCTCAGCGATGCCACATGTCTCCCCACTGCAAAGGGACACAACGTGGAAGGACACACATAAGCCGTTTTGCTCGTTTAAACGCTTTATTTGGAGATAATTGCAGCTTTGCATGCGGTCGTAAGAAATAATCCGAGAGATCCCGCAGAGCCGTTCCTCCCGTGGCCCCAATGGTGACATCTTGCAAAGCTACGGGACAGGAAAGTGACATTGATGCAGTCAGGATAGGAAGCATTTTCATCAGCACCAGGATCTTGGTGTTGTCTTTTTATGGCCACGTCTGCCTTCTACCCTCTTCTTAGCCTCCTGGCAGCCATTAGCCCTTATTTCCATAGTTTTGCCATTTCAGGAATGTTGTACATAAATGAATCCGACAATGTGTAACTTTGGGTACACATACACACACAAAAAAGCTACCTTTTTTCACTTGGCATAATTCTCTGGGGACTCATCCAGGTTCTTGCATATTATCAATGGTTTCTTCCTCTTTCTTGCTGAGTAGGATTCATGGTTATGGACGCTTCATTCATTAAACCATTCACCCTTGAAGGATATCTGGGTCTCCAGCTTGGGGCTATTATGAATAAAGCTCCGGAAAACATTTGTTCACAGGTTTTTATGTGAACGCTCATTTCTCTGGGAGAAACGTCCAGGAGTGCAACAGCTGGGGTTTGTAGTAATTGCATATTTAGGTGAGTTATTTTTTGTTTTCTTTTTTAAAATAAAAACCCATTTCTTGGCTTCCATTCTGTGGGTAAGCAGTTTGGGCTGCACGTTAGCTCAGGTTTATCTTATTTTTTTAAATATATATTTCAAACGCATAAACTTTATCTTTTTAAAGTCTCTAATTCAGTGGTTTTTAGTATTTTCACAGAGTTGTGTTGTGTTTGGTTTTTTAAGGAAATGCCAAACTGGCTTCCCGAGTGGCCATAGCATTTTACATTTCCATGAGCACATGTCTGAGTGATCCAGTTTTTCCACATCCGTGCGAGAATTTGCTGTCACTATTTTTTTTTTTATGTTAGCTATCGTAAGTGTGTAGTAATAGTNGTGATCCAGTTTTTCCACATCCGTGCGAGAATTTGCTGTCACTATTTTTTTTTTATGTTAGCTATCGTAAGTGTGTAGTAATAGCACATTGTGGTTTTCATGTGCGTTCCCCCAGTTGCTAATGATGCTAAACCTCTTTTCATGTGCTCATTTGTGCTCTGTGTATCCTTTCTGATGGAATGTCTCATCATGTCCTTTGCCCGTTTTCTAACTGGGTTCCTTGGGGTTTTCTTCTGTTGAGTTTCAGTAAGTAGTTCCTTCTATATTCTAGGCATTCGTCCTTTCTCAGATATGTGGTTGACAAATATTTTCTCCCACTCTGTAGCTTGTCTTTCGGCCTCTGGAAGAGAATTTAAAAAAAAAAAAGGTTTTTAATTTTAATGAAGACCAAATTAATTTTTCTTCATGGATTTTGCTTTTGATGTCAAGTCCAAGAAGTCTTTGCATAGTCCTAGATCCCAAATATAATGTTGTATAGGTTTTTTTTTTTTTACAAGTTGTATAGTTTTATATTTTACCCTTAAGTCTGTAATTCATGTTGAGTTAATTTTTGCATAAGGAGACTTCTGTGGAGTTTTGGTTTTGGTTTTTTAATGTATGCATAGTTGCCCCTGCATCGTTTGTTGAAAAAAGTATCTTTCATTGACTTCCTTTAACACTTTTGCCAAAAATTAGATAGGTATGTTTTTATGGTCTTTTTCCTGGGTTCTCTATTCTAGTCTATTCTACTAATCTATGTGGCTATCCCTCAACCGATGCCACACTGTCTTGAAATCAAGTAGGCTGATCCCTTCCACATTACTCAAAATTGTTTTAGCTAGTCTAGTTCCTTTGCTTTTCTGTATATTTTTTAGAGCAATCTTGTCTATACCTACAAAAAAAAATCTTGTTGGGATTTTGATAGGAATTGCATTAAACCTATAGATCCATTTGGGAAGAATTAATATTTTTATTTGTATTAATATCTATGTTGAGTGTTCCAGTCTGTGCAAATGACATGCCTCTCCAGTTATTTAGTTCTTTCTTCTGTCACCGTTGCATAATTTTTGGTATACGAGTCCTGTATGTATTTTGCTAGATTTACGCCTAAGTATTTCTTTTTTTTTCCTTTTGAGCAATCATAAATTGAGTCATACTTGTAATTTCAGGATTCTATTGCTAGTATATAGAAATACAATTGATTTCTGTGCGTTGGTCTTATAGCATGCAACCTTGCTGAACTCACTACTTCTGGGAGTTTGATATGTGTCTGTGTGTGTTTATATTTTCTTATTTATATTTCTATTTCTTGGGATTTTCTAGACCATCACATCATCTGCAAAATGGAATATTTCTATTACTTCCATTCTGATCCATATTTCTTTCATTTCCTTGTCTTGACATATTGCACTAGCTATAACTTTCAGCACTACTTGAACAAGAGTAGTGAGGATGGACCACCTTAGCTTGCTTCTGTCTTAGGGGGAAAGTATCAGTCTTTCGTCATAAAGTATGGTGTTAGCTGTGCAATTTTCGAAGATGCTCTTTGTCAGGTTGAGGAAGATCCCCTTTATTCCCAATTTCCTAAGAGGTTTTGTTTTTTAAATCATGAATGGGTGTTGAACCTTGTAAAATATTTTATCTGTTAGCAACTGATAACGTGATTTTTTTCCTCTTTAGCTGCTAATATGGTCGATTACACTGATTGATTTTTGTATATTGAACCAGTGTGGCACCCCTGGAATAAAGCCCACTTGTTCATGTTATGTTATTCTTGTTATATATCGCTGAACTGAATTTACTAACGTTTTGTTTAGAAATTTTGCATCTGTATTCATGAGGAATATTGGATTGTGTTTTTCTTTTTTCTTTGTTATATCTTTAAATGGTTTTGATATCAGGACAATAAGTGAATTGGAAAGAGTCCCTTCCTCTTTGATTTTCATGGAAAGATTGTGTAGAATTTTTTAATAATTTTTTTAAAGTTTATTTTTATTTATTTTGAGAGAGAGAGAACGTGGAAGACGTTTGAGAGAGAGGGGGAGACAGAATCCCAAGCAGGCTCCATGCTATCCACACAGAGCCTTATCACAGGGCTCAAACTCACACACTGTGAGAACATGACCTGAGCCAAAATCAAGAGTTGGCCACTTAATTGACTGAGCCACCCAGGTGCCCCAAAGATTGTGTAGAATTGATGTTAAGTCTTCTTTAAATATATTTGGTAGAATTCTCCAGTGAGAGTAGAATCCAATAGAATTCTCCATTTTATCTTTTGTTTTCTGGTTCTCATTTCTCTCTCTCTCTCTCTCTCGCTTTGTTTTGTTTTGTTTTTCCTTCTTTCTTGAGGGTTATATGAACATTCCATTTTTAAAATTCCATTTTGGGGGTGCCCAGGTGGCTTAGTTACTTCAGTTCAGGTCATGATCTCACAGTTTGTGGATTCATGCCCCATGTCGGGCTCTGTACTGACAGCTCAGAGTCTGGAGCCTGCTTCAGATTCTGTGTCTCCATCTCCCCAATGCTCGCTCACTCTCTCAAAATAAATAAACATTAAAAAATAAAGTATATAGATTCTATTTTGATTTATCTATCATATTTTTGAATGTGTCTCACAGTATAGATATTTTTTACTAGTTCTGGTTGTTATATATATGTATATATGTGTATGTGTCATAACTAATGATAGTTTAATTACTATCATAACTAATCATAGTTAGAACTAACTATATAACTAACTATATAACATAACGAATCATAGTTTACTGGTGTTGTCATTTTACCAGTCTGAGTGAAATACAGAAATCTTACCTCCCTTTACATTTCTATACCCACCTCCATTTATAATATGCTCTTCTTAAAATTTTGCTCTCTATACATTTAGAACCACATCAGGCAGTGTATAGTTTTTGCTTTAACTCAGTCCAACATAATTTGGGGAATTCAAGAGGAAGGGAAAAGCCCATTGTATTTACCCATATTTTTGCTTACCATGTTCTTTCTTTTTCCCTGATGCCCCAAGATTTCTTCTTTTATCATTGCCTTTTCATTTCTAAAACTCCCGTTAACCATTCTTGTAGGGTAATTCTGATGGTGACACATTCTCTTAGTTCCTTCCATTTGAGAATGTCTTGATTTCTTCATTCCCAAAAGATATTTTCACTGAGTGGACGTTCTTTCCTTTCAACACTTGAAAAATATTATGCCCCTCTGGCCTCAGTAGTTTCTGGGTGAGAAGCCCACTGTCATTCCAATTGGTTTTCCCCCACAGGTAAAGTATCATTTATCTTTAGCTGCTCTTGAGATCTTCTTTGTCTGCAATTTGAAGAAGTTTAGTTATAATCTATCTTGGGCTGGATTTTTTTGGATTTATTATATTTAGAATGTGTGCTGCTTCTTGAATCTGTAGGTTTATGTCTCTCACCAAATTTGGCAAGTTTTCAGCCTTCCTTTCTTTCCATGCTTTTTCAACCCCATCTCTTTCTCCTCTCCTTCTAGGACTCTGAAGACGTGTATCTTAAATCTTCTTTTATTCCCACAGGTCCCTGAGACTGTTAGTTTCTTCTTCAGTCTACTTGCCTCTGATAGTCAGACTCCATCAATGCTACTGTTCTGTCGTCCTGTTTACAAACTGTTTCCTCTGTCCCTTCCACCCCGCTCTTGAGCCCATCCACTAAGTTTTTATTCGTTATTGTATTTTTGAGTTCTAACATTTATAACCAGTTCTTCTTTATATCTTCTTTTTTTGAGGCTTTCTTCTTTTATGTTTCATTTGTTTTAGGCATATTCCTAACTGCATGTTGAAGCATTTTTATTACAGGCGCTTTAATATCTTTGTCAAATGATATCGCCATCTCTGCCGTCGTGGTGTCGGCATCAGTTGATCTTTTTACATTCATGCTGACACCTTTCTGGTTCTTGGTATGACACGTCACGTTCAAAGGAAACATACACATCTTAGGTGTTACGCTGTCTGACGCTGGGTCCTGCCAGCTAGAAGTACTCCAGATCCCGTACTTGACCTCTGCTGAAGCCTCCTGGGTGGGGATGGGAGTCCCTGCTGTCCACATGCCCTCCACTGACACTGCAAGAGGTAGGTGAGAGGCAGGGAGGAGACGGGGATGTGCCTTTGTCACTACTGGGCAGTGATGACGCCTCTTCTGACACCACCCCAGGGAGGAGGAGGAAAAAAAGCCTTCTTTCACTAGGTGGGGGCTGGAAGTTCTTTCTTCTCCTCTTGTCTCTGGGGACACCACAGGGAGCCAAAGACCTCATTATCAGCTGGCATGGATGAAAGTCCCAGCTCCCTCCTTGATCTCCTCTGTTACCACCTGTTGCGTAGGACACACTATTGCAGCCTCGTGGGAGTGGAAGTCTACCCACTTGGTCTTTGCTGGCGTGGTGCGAGTGAAGCCACAGTTTTCTCCTGTGGTGTTGGGTTGGAGGAGCATGATTACGGTCTGAAAGGTTTTTTGTCTTGCTAGCCTGCCCCTTTCCCGCTCCTCTGACTAGAGGAGACAGGCTTTTTCTGGGCTTTTTTGGCTGCACCCACGGGCACTTCTGGGTTGCCGGGCTTTTTCGCTCCAAATCTGGAATCCGTGAGGCCAGAAGAAAACTGAGATGTCTCATGCCCTGAGGTTCCTAGCTGGTCTTCCTTCCAACTGCATCCAAGTTGCTGTTTCAGGTGAAAGGACAATGGGCTTGCCAGCTCCTGGATTCTCTTTCTTCTGGAACTTTCCTTCCCACGTCACTGGCTTATTTAAGTTACCACTCCAGTTAGCAGACACAGCAGAAAAGGATCACATGTTACCTGGTTTTGCTTTCAGATCTTTTCAGTGTCCCCTGCCCCTTTTGTTAAAGGCCTCCCAGGCAGTTTTGTCCGTCAGCACAGGTGGCTTACGTGCATCACCTGTGTTCTGACCCAGGTGGTTGTTGACGGACAGATTCCATCTACCTTGAGGCTGCAAATCCGCAGTTTCCTCTTGCAAACTCATTGTTTCATTTAGTGCTACACCTCCTCGGAGGACAAACTTTTCCTTTTGATAGGAAGTCACCCAGTCCACGTTGGAGAAGAATGACATTTCGTCCAGTACCCAGAACAGTCCTCCTTAGCCCCACTTTGCAAAACTTTGCCTGGACAGGAGAAAATAAGCAACTTGTTAGCATAAGCCTTTCTTCCCTCCAGTTCCCAGTTGTGATGCTGGTCAGAGGAGACTTGAGACCAGAGAGAACAGGACAGATCTACCCTCTTATTTTTGTAATGGAATGTGTATTAAGTTAGTTAATTTCGTGTCCTATCCTGTTCTCAGCCTGTCTTTCAACTCTTCCATGGACTCTGAATTCTTAACAAAATACAGCATCCTATCTCCGTAAAGGATACGGGGTTGTTTTGTTAGGTTTTGTTTCTTGCAATGTCATCTAGAATTTGGAGGGGGCTTTCCTCCTCCGGAAGAGAAGTGGGATCCTAGTGTTTGTAAAGAATAACACAGAGGAGTTCATCTCGGTTATTATTGAAGAGCGCACCGCATCCTAGCCCGGTGTTGGGCATCGTGGACACACGCAGAGACAAACGATAGCGACAAATAAGACCGTGAGAATAAGACAGCCCAAACCAGTAAATGTGGAAGACAAACGCAACTTTATGTATGTAACCATGTCCTCTGTTCTCAGCCCAGGGGAGGTACTGCGGAAAATGCAGAGACCGTATAGGACTTGGTCCCCGAGAGAACAGAGCCTCTGGTTGGACACTCTGAGGACATGTTGGTGTTTCTAGGAATCAACCCTTATGGTGCCTTCTCATTCTGCCTGTTCTCCCTGCGTTTCTACAGGCTGAGGGATCCAGAGTGTCCTGTCTGGCTTGTATCTCTCTAGACCCCAATTTCTCATGGCCTCCTAAATGTTTCAAAGGCGACTCAAAGCCTCACGTCCGACATTGGACTCCTTGTCTTTCCCACTAAACCCATTCTTCCCCTGCGTTTCCAACTGGATGATAACAGGGAGTTAGCCGTTGTTCGGGATGTAGCTTCAGTGTCCATTCTTCTCGAAGCCTTCCTGAACTTTTTCCCAGTTCTCACTCCTCAGTTTTAACACCGTGGAGGCCCGTGGAATCTCCATATGGCTCTCCTCACCTTTGCCATGAGATGTGTCTACACAGAGAGATCGCCTCAGAGCCTGTGAGCTTCATAAGGGCAGGGACAGTGTCACGGGTGGCTGTGTTCCCAGCACTGGATCTCACACACAACAGGTGCAGCATAATTGTCGAATGAAAAGAAGTCAAGTTTGGAAGGTTGGAAGTGGATGGATTGGCACAAAGGAAAAAGGAGAATGATTTACTGCCGTTTAATGGAACAGAATTTACAAAGGGCTCCTTGCTCTGGAGTCGTAACTCCTATCTTACTGGAATCTTAGGCTAGAAAACCTATTTTGTTTTTATTCGTGTTATTTTCCCTCATTACATTAGTCTGTTTAACTAAGGCAAAGTTTTTGATCCTACAAAGGCCTAAGTAGGTCTGGAATGCACTTGAGCCTAAAAGGTTCTTAGCTTCTGATGTTCAGATTATAAGGCGTAAAATAAGTTACCAATTGAGGCTATGAAATCTCATTCTCTAGGGCTCCTTAAAAACAGGTTAGAATTTCATTAGTCTGATAGATCGGTAGATGTTTAGCCTTACCTGAAGGAAAAGGAACTGGGGACTAGCCGTTTTCTTGAGGAGCCTGTCAGATTTCTGTTTTGAATGTGATCCAGCAGCAATTTAAAAATAAGGTTCTAAAAATACGTATTTGCTTTTGGCTTCGTGTGTCAGCTGCGATTCCTAGCAGCTGTAACGACTGACAAGATCTAAAAACAGATTTGCAATTATTTGCTGTATTCTCCATGTTCTTTGGCCGTTATGCGTGTGTGATTTTTGCAGGAGTAGCCTCCTGACAGAAATGTGGACCTAAGGATTTGTTTTTCCCCAACTTAAAGCTTCTCCACTCCCTGCTCCTTCCTAAACTGCTCCGTTTTCGAGACCGGAGCACGCCTCCCCCTCTTGGAAATGTCAGCTCCTAAACAGAGCCTGCTTATACGGAGTTGGGTGAGATTGGGTTTCACCATCATTACTGCGGAGGCACCACGAATGCACGTTCCGTTGGTAAATGTCTGTTTACATGTACCTTTCGTATCGGTAAGTCTCGGTCAGCAGGCAGCTTCAGCGAGGACGGGACACAATCAAGGAACGCCCCTCCGATACCCTCCACTGTTGGAGAAGTAAAATGCGAAGACTGCATCATTACCACCAGTTCAGGCAGTGGGAGGGAATTTACTTCAATTCAGGACCCATTCCCTCTCCTTTCTAACTGAAATTTCTTTTTTTTTTTAATTGTGATAAAATTCACAAAGTGTGAAATTGACCATTTCAAAGCGTACAGTTCAATGGCATTTAGTACCTTCACAACACTGTGCAGCCATCACCAGAATGTCTACTTCCAGAATGTCTCCGCCTCCCCAAAGGAAACCTTACGTGGTTGAAGCGGTCGTTCCCCATGCCCCTCTCCCACCTACTCACCCAATAGACTCCGGCAACCGCTACCCTACTCTTTCTGTTTACATATTGGTCTGTCTGGACATTTCATAGAATCGTGGAATACATGGCCTTTTGGGTTGGCTGCTTTCAATTACCATCATGTCTTCAAGGCTTATCCGTGTGATAGCATGACTCAGCACTTGCTTCCTCTTCGCGGCTGAGTCCTATTCCACTGTATGAACTATACAACGTTTTGTTTCCATTCATCTGTTGATAGATATCTAGATCGTTTCCATCTTTTGGCTGTTGTGAATAGTGCTGCTGTAGATATTGGTGTACTAGGTGTTTAAGAACATTTGCATCTTTTTTGGGGAAAGTATACGTTGGAGTGAAACGGCTGTGTGATGCAATCTTCTGTGTGGAACGTACTGAGCAACAATGGCTCCCCTTTTCTAATCTCACCAGTAATGTGTGAGGGTCCCAATTTCTCCACACACTCTCCACAACATGTTATTTTCTGGGGTGTTTGCTTGTTTGTTTTATAGTTATAGCCATCCTAGTAGATACTAAAGTGCTATCTCTTTGTGGTTTTGATTTGTGTTTCCCTAACGACTAATGATGTTGAGTATTTTTTCATATGCCTGTTGGCCATTGTATTTTGTCTTCAGATAGATACAGTGTTTAAGTCCTTTGCCCATTTTTGAACTGGGTTGTTTGTCTTTTTTGTTGCTGAGTTTTGGGGATTATTGATATATTCTAGATACTAGACCCTCATCAGATATGTGAGTTGCAGATACTTTCTTTTTGTGGTTGCCTTTTTATGAACAAAAGGATTTTAATTTTAATGAAATCCAATTTATCTTTCCTTTTGTTGCCTGTGTTTTGGGTTCACATTGATGAAACCATTGCCAAATCCAAAGTCATAAAGATTTACTCTTGTTTTCTTTTAAGGTACATACAGATTTAACTCTTATATTGAAGTCTTT
Organism: Crocuta crocuta; assembly: GCF_008692635.1. Lineage (NCBI taxonomy): Eukaryota > Metazoa > Chordata > Mammalia > Carnivora > Hyaenidae > Crocuta > Crocuta crocuta. The sequence goes on along the minus strand of NW_027532842.1, from coordinate 4,654,473 downwards.
GATCCATATTTAGTTCATTTTTGTATATGATTGCAGGTAAGGGCCCAACTTTATTCTTCTGATGTAGAAATTCAGCTATTCCAATACCATTTACTAAACAGACTATTCTCTCCTCATGAAATGGTGTTGGTAACCTAGCCAAAAAACTAGGTGCTTAATTACATTACATTAATTCATATGTCTATCTTTATGCCAGAGCCACACTGTTTTTATTACCATAGCTTTATGTTAAGTTTTGAAATCAGGAAGTGTGAGTCCTATAATTTTGTTGTTGTTGTTTTCAAGATTATTTTGGCAATTTGGGGTCCCTTGCAATTCCCTGTGAATCTTCAGACACATTTTTCCATTTCTACAAAAAAAAAAAAGACTTTTGGAATTTTGCCTGTTTTTATTAGAACTTCCAACAAATTCATCAGACAGAAGTGGTGAATACAGGCTTCCTTTGCCTTGTTCCTGATCAGAGAGATAGCTTTCAGTCTTTCACCATTGAATACAATGTTAACTGTGGGTTTTTCATAAACGAAAAGGAATTTATGTGCTGTGTTGTATTTCCCTTCTGATCATAATTGCTGAGTATTTTTTATTATAAAAAGGTATTGGTTTTAACAGATCCTTTGCATCAATTGAGATGATCATGTGTTGCTTTTCCTTCATTCTATTAATGTATAGTATGCGGATTGATTTTCATATGTTGAACCACCCTTACATTCCTGGGATAAATCTTATTTGATCATGGTATAATCCTTTAATTATACTACCGAATTTAGTTTGCCAGTGTTTTCTTGAAGAGTCTCTCTCCTTTTTTAAACCAAAACCTCATAGATACAAATTGCTTTTCCTCGTGCTAATTTGTACTCCTTTTTTTCTTTTCTTCCCATTATTCAAAATTAAGCAAATATTTGGTTGTGTTTCCTTCACCTTTTTTCCAATGTCTTGGTGAGTAGATGGCTTCCACAATATGTGTAGATGATAGAATACTATAAAGGGCAAATGTTATGATCACCCCTTTCTATCTTGAGTTTTTTCGACATGATTGTTCATGAGACGTTTTAATAATGGTCATTCCTAATGCTTTCTTCTTCTGCAAAGAATAAAGTGGGAAATTGGGAAAATAATATTACTTGATGTTTCGACATTGGAGCACATAGAGAAGCCAGGGGCTCAAGCATCTCCTCTAGAGTGTTCTGTGAGCTCTGGGACCCTTTATATCACCCAAACCTTTGTCAACTCAGCTGCCACTTTAAGGGCCTCCAGAAAAGGTTGTTTCTAAGGACGGCAAGACTTGAGAAAGAACAGTTCTGTGATCATGTTTTGCAGCCATAATGTTTTCCAGTAATTGGGTCAGGGGAATAGAAATTATTCACAGAAACCAGATAAAGTCAATATGGTAGATGGAGCTGACTCAGGACTTTTCCAGATGCGTAGAAATGCTCGGTGCAATATGAACAAAGAAAGGCTTTTAATACATAATCAACTTCAAAAAGGACACAGAAACCTTGGTGCCAAAAATAGAGACCCACAGAAGCCAGTAGGCCACAGGGGAGATAAAGCTGAGGAAGGGACATCAAACCACATAAGGCTCAGGGACTGAGGGTTCAGAGATTAATGTAGGGGGAGGAGATAAAGCCTCAGCCCCACGTGAGATAGAACTCTATGCGTAAAGCTACAAATTTTGTAGGGCTGCTATTTTAATGAAACAGAAGCTAGAAACATTTTCCTCACCAGCTTGACAAAGCAGCAGTGGGGAAGAAAGAATTACCCACTAGAAACTGGAAGCCCATGCTTATGTATGAGGTCCAATTTTAGACTCTTCCCCATGCTACAGGAACTAAGCTAAGATAATATAAAAATTGGTGTAACCCATAGAATCCTGGCAGAGGCCAAGCAAATCATTCCGCAGCATGATTTCATAACTTGAGCACACACAGTGAATGAACCACAGTGAAGGCGGGTCATGGAATACCACAGACATTTATTGGCCCTCCCTCCACACCCCCAAGAACAGGAGATGCAAGGAATGTCTGAAAGAACCTGTAAGATACTGGAGAAAGAAGATATGGAAAGAGTAAAATAGTATCTGGAAGATAGATAAACTCTTGTAGACAGGAGAAGGGTTCTAATTTAAATTAAAGCATGCCAGTCAGGTTAATAATAGTTTAGGTAAAACCAAAGGAAGAAAGGAAATGGAAAATGTAGAGGAGACGTAGGGATGTGGAAGACAGGATTATATGTATAACAAGCTCCTGAAGAAGAAAATCCAGAACTGAGGACAGGCAGTATTCAAAGCGTTTTCCATACATGAAGATAAACTTTTGAGTTATAGTGATTTTCCAGGTCTGAGCAGCTGAGCAGGATTTAAAAACAAATCTGGGCACCTGGATGGCTCAGTGGCTTAAGCGTCTGTCTGACTCTTGATTTCGGCTCAGGTCATGATCTCACAGTTGTGGGTTTGAGCCCCGCATCGGGCTCTGAGCTGTCAGCACAGAGCCCAGAACCTGCTTCGGATTCTGTGTGTGTGTGTGTGTCTCTCTCTGCCCCTTCCCCGCTCATGCTCTGTCTCTGTCTCTCAAAAAATAAGTGAACATTAAAAAAAAAATTCTTTTTAAATCCAAGCCCTTTGGTCTCCCTGGGCATTTTAAAGCACCCCCTTTCAGTTTGTCGGAATAAACAGCAGCTGTCCCAGAGCGCAGCTCCATATTTCCTTACGACCGTGGCATCCTTGGAGGGAATCCTTTCCGGACAGGCAGGAAGAGCTCCTAATCCTTGTCGATTTTCACTGGGTTTCAAACTAGCAGGTTGTGCAGAAAGAGATCAGTCTCTCGCAGGGGGGCCTGAGGCACCTCGGGGAGGCCCTCGTCCTGGCATATTTTATTGGCTCAGGGAGAGGCGGCTGCAGGTGGGACTGAGGCTTTTAAGACCTGTACCATAGAAAGAGATCACTGCTTGCAGAAGTGTCTGGAAAGCCAAGGGTGGGCCGGGTATGAAAGGGCACTTGTAGTGCACTTCAATTAAGGGGAAGGCCGCGTCCAGAGGCGTCACGTACAGGACAGACTGGAAACAGAGCGCCTTTTAGAAGAGGGAGCAGTGCACTCAAGGCGTCGAGATAGCATCTCCTGTAAATAATAGAGCTGCTTGCCAAACTGGACATTTTTCTTGACGTGAGGAGGCCTTTACCCCCCTGTCTATTTTATTTCAAAACCTGAAGTCCCCGGGTGAGGCCCCTTGAGAGGCACCCACGCGAACCGGGACTGACCGCTTTTGATCTGCCCGCAGGATGAATGAACGTGACCGCCTCCTGAAGAGGCTCAGCAGGAAGACGCCCCCCACTCTCTTCCGAGGAGGCTCCCTCCAGCAGTCTGTCCCTCGTAAGTACCCTCACCCCACTCCGCCGGGCCAGACCCCAGTGACGCGCGGAAGGCCGGAGGCTCCGTGAAACCCTGCCGGCGCTGATAGGGTCGGGGCGCCTTGCCAAGCCAGAGCCCCACATCTGGACCTGGAATTTGTGTATTTGGCTCCAGGCAAGTGAGCTTGAGTCTAGGTAACGCCCTGGAACCCAGTCACATGCCTGGATGACAGAGCCCTGTGACTTAGAATCCTCATGGGGCCGCCATCTTTCTGTCAGCCTCCCTACAGGATTTTGTTCTCAGGCTCAAGCGATATCCCCCCAAGGATAGTAATATGTGCTGTTCTATGTAATATTAGCATATTAATTAAAACAGTGACGATCACTGGGGGAAAAAAAATCTCTGTACTCTTCCCAGGAAGGCAGCCTCCACATCCAGGATCCATGCCCCTACTCGACACCAGAGGCCAGGCTTGCTTTCTCCTGAAGGGACCTGACCCAAGCAGGGGTCAGTGGGGGTGCGCCAGACCCCAGAGGAAGGGCGGGAGGCCATGAAAGAGAGATGGGTGGCAGAGCTTGGGGATTGTAGGCCTATTTCAGCAATCCAGCCGCTCGGCTCCCTGTTGAGGGGTGTTATTAGCAGAGGTTTCCTTGGATTGAAGGGGAGGTTACCTGCCTTCCCCAAGGCGCAGCCTGTTGGCACCTGTCATCTGCCACCTGCTTCTGCCCCTCTGAACCCCGCCTCTTCTCCAGCACCCCTTCTCTTGCACACACACGTACCATCTCTTCAGCCGACACTGCCTCTTGCTTCCCTTTCTGTCCCCCTGAGGTGTTCAGAAGGAAACAGGGATGGTTTAGGAGCAGTGAAGAGTCGTTGTGTCCATGGTGACAGGTATTGAGGGTCTGTGTCAGGCCCAGCTGAGCTCCATCCATCAACAGATCTTTACAGACTTCCTAATGGAGAGAAGGACAGGGATGGAGGCCTCTCCTCACTTTCCCACATGGAATACCAACATGGCAGGCACCAAGTTCCATGCCTCACATGCTTCGTGTCCCACCCCAGGAAGTAGGCTGTGTCAGCCCCAAGAGCGCCTGGCGTGCTTAGCAGGGCCCAGCAGCCTGGGTCACAGCCACGGTCTCTCCGATCCAGGAGAGAGGTTGAGTCAGGTCGCTTGATGGCATCATCCAGGGAGTGAGGGCTAAGGGGTGCCGCTTCTGGAGCTGGGCTGCCTAGGGGTCCTGTCCCAGCGATGTCACTTTTTTGTGTGACCTTCCACCTCTGTGTCTACATCTGTAAAACGTAGTTGCTGTCGGAACTGGGTTTGGAGGGGAGAATGAAATGAGATCGTTTATACAAAGTGCCTAGCACAGCACCTGACACTATGGAGCCCAGTGAATGTGAGGTCTTACACTGGTTGAGTAACTTTGGGCAACTTACATATTTCTCTAAATGTCTGTTTCGCCCCCGGGGGGCAAAAAGAAGTAGAACAATACATGTCTGACACAGCCTTTGTGAGGCTTCAGCGCGATGTATGTGCAGCAGCTTCTGCACAGCGGGCACAGAGAAAACGGATCCCTGTTCTGTAAAGGAGGACCTCAGGCCGGGCTGCCTCTCTAATAAATGTTCCAGATTAACCCTAGATGCACATATTGAGATGTGATGCACATATTGAGATCAAAGATCGAGTAAGAACTCTTGCGGAAGAGCCATAAAATGTCTTCCAGTAACTGCCAAACATTTGTCTTAACTCTCGGTACTTTGAAGGATGAAAGAACATTCTAATGAACAAGTGTAAGAAATCAAAAAAACCTCTAAAATCACGCCACATTAAAAAAAAAAAAAAACATCCAGCGACTAGTAGTAAGAAACCGATTGATACCGGCACATTCTGTACACGGGGAGACGGCCATGGAGCAGTGAGAAGTGGTCCTGGCCTGTGAGAAGGCCTGCATCCTCCTCTGAGCACCCCCAGCCCAGGTCTGTCCTCCCGGAACCTGGGGGGAAAAGTCTCATCCTGGCAGGATTTTTAGTTCCTTCCGGGCCCCCACCATGCAGTATTTATAACAGATCAGCATTTTCCTACAGTCTCATCTCCTTGTCGTCTCCATGGCCGTCCTGACTGCTGTCGCTTTCAGGAATCTTTTTCCAGACAGGGGACTTCTGCTTTCATGAAGATGTTATCAGAGCTACCTAAGGGGAGCTTTATTCCAAAATAATTTTTCAAAATGACACAGTTTCACGGGCTTCACCAAATGTTCTATCAGGAGAACACAAAGCAACGAAGATGCTCTCCACCCTTCCAACCCCTTTCCCCCACCCCATTCCGCCCCCCAGACTATGGCTGGAGGATTTAAGGAGGAGGTGCATTGGGAAGCCATCCAGGGGAAGTTTGTGAGTGGGGTCCATCGAGGGCTTTCCCCAGAGCCCCGTCGTCACTTTCTGGCTGTCAGGACTTCCTGAATGATGGAGCGAATTGGGAAAGGCTAAGAGCCAGGAGGCTTCCTCTGAGCCCCCCATTCGGATGCAAATGGCAGCTACTTGTTCATTGGTCAGAAGCTGGTGACCCAGTGGGGCATCCCTGTCCGGCTGAGGGGTGCGGGCCGGGAAGGCACAGGCTCGGGGGTGGTCATAGTCACTGTCGCCCCACTAAACACTTTTCCCCTCACGGCCCTCCCTCCCGCCAGGCCTGGTTTCTGAGAAGACAGTATTGTATCTGAAGCAGGGAGACAGCCCTGCCCCAGGGTGGCCCCGGCAGGCCATCCCCCGTTCCTTCTCGAGTCCCGAGTTCCCTTCAAGTCTCTGTTGAGGCGAAGAGAGTCTAGCGAAGAAGGTCTTAGTGCGTAACGTTCTGGAAACACGAAGGTAGACGCGGCCAACGGGAAGTGCCGGGCAAGCCCTCTGGTAGTGACCTGTGGGCGCTCAGCTGGCCCTGGGGGGAGAGACTGGCTGTTGGAGCAGAAGGTCCTCTCAGATGGACATTGGGAAGCCCTTCCCAGTCTGGACTGGATGAGTCATCCTGAAGGCGGCCACCGATGCCCTCCAGCCCCAGGGGCCACGGGCGGGGTGTAAATAAGGGAGACAGGGCTTTTCTCCTTCCACTTGAGCAAGGAGCAGACACTTCCGAGTGCTGAGGTACCTTTCCCAGAGGACACTGCCAAACAATGTGGGTTTTTACATCTCAGCAAGTCCCCTTCATTTCTCCGTCTCTGCCAGGAACGCGCCCCCCCCCCAAAAAAAAAAAAAAAACATCAAAAAGCCAGAGAGTAGGTATTCTATTCAGATGGGTGGCTGTCACAGGCTCCCTTCTCTTCCGGAATGGAGGCGAGGCTTCCTCCGGTGGTGCCGAGGGTGAACTGGCCCTGAACGAAGAAGGGGGTTCTGTGGCCTCGCTTGTGTGGTTAGCCGTGGAAAAGCCTGGCACCCACGTGGAGGGTTGGAGCTCAGAGGGAACTTGGATTTCACCTGGCCCAGGCCCTTTATTTTACAGAACAGTAAACGAAGAAGACCCAGAGAGCTTAAAGAACCCCCGGCCCCATGGCCACGTTACCACTGGGCCAGGACTAGAACCCCCCACCTTCTGCCTCAGGCCCTGGGCCTCAGGATGCAAGCTGAAAGCAGGGCAGGTGGAGAAAGCCGCCTTCGGGGTGGAGAGCTCAGTGGGCGACCTGCCTGCCACCAGACTGGCTGGAAGAGCGCTGACAAGGCGCCCTCATTGCTTGGGACGCAGCCACTTCTGCCGGGTCGACGAGCGCCCCCCGGGGCGTGGCACCGCAGGCCGCGGCAGCTGCTGCGTGGCCCCCTCAGGAAGACATCGGATGTTGACGACAAATGTTCCCATTAAAAGACTGGGGATGAAAAGTGCCCAAGTTGGCCACAGAACACAGCCTCGTGACCAGAGGAGACGGTGTTATTTGCTAGATTTTGCTTTGAAACATCCCAAGGCAAGGTGTCTGGTCTAGGACTGCGGTCAGGCCAGAGAGCTGCACAAAGAACACCTTGTGCCGGAAGGGCCCCAGCACCCGGGACGGAGGGAGCCGCCCCTCGGAAGCCCGACAAGGGACGTCTGCTCTCCCCTGGCTCTCAGTGACCAAGCCCCTCGCTCGGAGAAAACCCAAATCAGAATGGAGGAGAGAGGAGGCATTGCCTCTTCAGATCCCGTGGAGCCTCTGAAACCTCCTTGTGTGGAAAGCCATTGTGAAGAGAGTTCAAGTGCACTGCACCCAGCACCCCAGGGCCTCCCGCCCCAGGCCAGCCCCTGCGTCCCAGCCCAGGGGCCCTGCCTGCTCTCGGACCCCGTCAGATGGGCTCACGCCAGCTGCCACACGGTGTGATTTTTTTCTTGGTTTGCGGATTTGGTTTTGTTAGAGATGGAGGTGAGCCGGTGGACGAAAGCCACCCTGTGGAAGATTCCTTTCTGTTCTTATCCTTCACTTGTTCTTCCTACACTCCACCCGCCCCTGCCGTCCGGCCCATGGCCTCAGCTGCCTCCCAGGCCACCTGTGCAGAAAAGCCCTTGCCTCCCAGGGTGGCCGTCCTGAGCCCTGGGGTTTTCTCAGGTGGTGGCCGGGAGAGCTGGGAAGCCAGCCCGGGCTCAGAAAGTCTGGTTTATGAAAGTCTGGCTTACGCAGAGTACAGAGTCACCCTGGGCGTCTCTTGCGGGAGCGTCTTCCTCTTCCATCCCCATGAAGACCCTGTCATACATTGCCACTATCTGTCTTTACAGTTCCGGAACTCTCCTCTGCAAGCCAAGTGTCTTAGTCAAACAGTTATCACCAGGAGGTAATGGATACAAGGACACAATTTCTGATTTCTTTTTCTCCTTTAAAGAGCAGAACAGTGAGCTAACGCATCCATGGATCCATCATACATACCTGTGGATGGGAGTCACCATTGTCAGACCTTCTACCGGGCGGTCCTTTGGTCAGAGTGTCTCATCCAGCTGTGGGGCTTTTCCACACACACCCCCGACCCAGAAGAGTTAGCCGACAGAGACAGTCTTGTAAACACTCCTTCTGTGGGAAGGACCCTTTAGGAAGGAAGGACCCACCCCGGGCTTTCAAATGCTAAACTTCTCTCCGAACTAGACATGCAGGAGAGTGTGGGTCCCGCAGAATTGTAGGCTGGGTTTGGCTCCCAGTGCTGCCACTCACGAGGTTTATGTAATCACCCTGCCCCTCAGTTTCCCCATCTGTGAAATGGGAAGAATACTACCTAACTGGTAGGGCCTTTGCGGGGAATAAATGGACTATTTGTGCATAACACACGGAATGGCTGGCCACACGTAGCATTTAATGACTGTTGGAGGCTGCTGCTGGTATTGTTGTTATGATTGGTGAGAACCGGCCTTCTGTGGCCCCGTGGCCTCTTGACTTTATCTTGGATCTTGTTCTTTCTTTACACAAAAGTAACTGCACCGCACTTTCTTACTGCCAGTCCACATCAGTCCAACTGAAAAGCAGGAATGCTGCGAGTGTCACGCGCACGTGGCCACTTTTCACTACTGGCGTTGGGTGTGTGCTCCCCGGCATGGTTGCAGCTTCGTAAATTACCTGGCCAGCCTGCGGCTTCAGGCAGAGCGGGACACTTCCGGAGCAGAGCAAGAGGCGGTTGGGAAAGTGCAGGCATGGGCGGGTGACCTGCTGTTTGTGCTTCTCTGGCTGAGCCCGGGCCACCGCCTGAGCCCTTCCCGCCCCAGCAGCACTGGCCAGAACCGGTCAGGTCCCCCCAGCTCAGGCCTTGCCCTGCCCCACCCCACGCTCGGCTCATGTTTCACATCCGGGCCACAGGTCTGTCCGTCCCAGGCCCCCACCTACCTAAGGCCAGTGAGCCCAGCATGGCAAAACTCAGCTGCAGGGCCCCCAAAAGAGCCTTGTCTTCCAAACCCAGCGTGCCCCCCATTCCCCTCCTAACCAGTCCCCCGGTGCTCCTCTTGCAGATGGGTACGCCTTCTCTCAAGAAGAGCACGGAGCTGTTACTCAGGAAGAAATCGTACGCGCTTACGACACCACCAAAAAGAAATGCAAGAAGAAGTAAGAACGTGAGTTGTCCTGATTGGTCCCAGGAAGGAGATGCGGTTCGTGGCACGGAGTGTTAACACAGCTCTGGCAGGAGAGACTGGTGTCAGCAGCCGAAACACCATGCGACACATTTCCGTGGCCTTAGCCAACCGGTTTGGTAGTTATCCAGTCCCTTGCAAACCTGCAGTAGCCCCCACAGGGGCAGCCATCTTTTCCCCGTCCTGCGTGTCTGCAGTGCTTGGCCTCACTTCCGTTTACATCGTCACTAAGCGTTCGACTTGCTTTGTGAGGTGTGAAATTAAAGACGTTACGTTTCACCAACGTTTACACACCAGTGCTAGCTGTTCTGGGAGAAAGGCAAGGGGGTTTGATGTTGCGTGAGAAACCCCCCTGGTGGGCTGGCTGCGGGGGCACACTTGCTTCCTGTCATGCTGACTCACAGAATTAGGTCCACCGGGTAGCATGTAAGCTTCATTGTAGGCAGGCTGATGTCTCGCTTTGATTCCTCTGTTGTGTGTGTGATGTGGGCATAGACTTCTTGATTGCAGTGACGTCACAAAGGTGTCTGTCAGCATGGTAGCCCTGCGAAGGCTCACTCAAGCACTTATTGGAGTGTGCTCCCCAATTACAGCAGGGCAGACGGAGGGGTGCGCCAGGGTTCTCCTGCACCCCTCCCGGGTGCTTCTGTGGCCCACTGGCCTTCGTCATCTCAGACCTTCCGCATGGCTGACTGCTGTGCTCCTCGCATGGCCACCGGTGGGCAACCCAATGAAATCTGCCCTACTTCCTGTTCTAGCACAGATTCAGAGACTGAGGTGAGAAACCCACTCTTCCACGCTACCCTCTTCCTCCTATAACTAAAAAGAAGCATAGCTCTCCCGCATACACTGGGAGTGTTTGTCTGCCTCTGTCCCAGGACAGAGAAGCCCGTAGGTCAGTGTGTGGTGGCATCCCTCCACGGTCCTGCCCTGCCCAGGCTCTTAGTACTTGTCCCCCAACCTCCAGGCCCCTGGACTTTGGCATCCACTTAAATTAGACCCGCACGTGCTTTCTTGGGAGTTCGGAGCACATTTTGGATTTTCACTGTTGGGGAACCACTGAATTTATAGCGTGTCTCCCCCAGTGAAGGGACACCCCTGTCCCTCTGCCACTCTAAAATCAGAGAAAATGCATGAATCCAGTGGGAGAGTTGGGGATCCTGAGGCTTGGTGGAGGAAGAAAACCATCAAAGGAGAAAGCAAGAGGCAAGGCCACAGAGACACTGGGAGGAAGGCGCGAAGGACATGGCAGCCAAGTCTCAGTGGAGGCTGGACTCACGCCCTGCAGCCCAGGCAGTTGGGACCATCAGCCTAATGCAAGCATGAGGCTGCACGAGACGTTGACGTGCAGTTTTAATTGAAAAGAACTCCAGACATTTTAAGGAAATGCCCATCTCTGTATAGAGGAAGTTTCCTCCCTTATCGAGTAGGTGTTAGAGCCTCTCGGAAAGTCAAGTGTCCTGAATCTCAGGCAAGGAAGAGAAGCGCTGAGTCACCGACTTTCCAAACTGCCGCCTCCTAAATTTGGATGGAACTTGTGAGCCCTCGGGCATGAATGTGAGCACGTGGAGCCCTTCATAAATGACCAGCCTGGAGGCATGCTCCCTCCTCCCCGCTTTGGTTGCCAAGCCAGATTTCTGGATGGCTTAACATAAATACTTCTGGGCAGCTGTTACTGCTTAAAATGGCACAGCTCTTCAGCGATGGCTGGGCTAAATGGGGAAATAAAACAATAGTGCACTTTGCTTCCTTATCCTTTATTTTTGGAAGTCCACATCTCACTGGGCATTGTAATAACAGAGAGTTATGATTTGCTTTGACTAAGAAAACTAATCCTTTACTCATGACATGACCAGGATTCAGAGAGGGCTTACAGGGAAGCAGAATACAGTGAGGCTTAAAAAATTGCTGTTCCCACCTCCCCAAGACGCTAAACCGTTTTTTAAATGCTAGAGCACCCAGCGAGATGAATCACGGAAGGGCTGTCATGCAGGAATTACATGCCCCCCCCCCAAAATGTGCCTGTAATGAACAGGACAGACCAAGGCAAATGTCTTTATTGGACACCCAGAGGATGATGTCCTAAATGCATAGGAGAAATGAACATTTGAATTGAATGTGCATTAGGCATCCTGACCATTCGGTTTCCTTTGGAACGAAGCCTGTCTGGAATGGGGAACTCAAACTCATTCTTTGTCACACTCTTAGTTCTTTCTTTAACTTGAAGCCTTCAGAATTAGATTTTTGAATTACTCGTGTGTGTGTGTGTGTGTGTGTGTGTGTGTGTGTTTGGGCTTTTTGTTTTTTATTTTTTAAAAATGCAGCTCAGATTTTCTGAGGTTTTAGTATATATTCCAATTCTTTTGAAAATGGGACTAAGCAGTCTTTGCAGTTATGAAACATGCACACAGGAGAAACCATTAGATGGGATACCTTTCTGTTCTCTCGCGCAGCTACGTTCTCTGGTAGCCACATGACTAAATTGGGCTTCGAGGAGAAACAGCTGTCACTGTGTGCGATGTATAATATTTAGCCGTGGCCAGCGCAGCGGCTGTGTCATCCGTCCTCTCTTCAAAATTGAGGTCAGAGTGTCACACACAGCCCCTCCCCAGGGAGCAGGGTGGACTGGAGTAAGTTGCATACTCTAGCTGTCAACTCAGTGGAAATGCCACATGGGACTTGTCACTCCGCCACATGGTAAGTGACATACAGCCTGGCAGGTCAGACTTGGTCAGCACTACATGGCCTATAGTAGCAGCATCCACCGAGGCCCGGCCCTGGTCTGGTTTATACACAGGCTGCCGACTCTCATTTGAGTCTGTGTTCCATTCTGGCTGACTCCACAGAAGGAAAAGACCGGCCATTCCACGCCCTGAGTTTTGAGTTCCACTACATACCAGCACGGGCGGGCAAGGGCGGCTCTGGAAAGCGCACCTTCAAAAGGCAGCATAGGAGACCAGACTAAACCAGCCGTTTCTGCTCGGCTGTCTGGATTAGCGCTTCGTTGCCGATCAGAATGGGCTTTGTCACAATTTGGGGATGTGGCTGATGTGTCCATCCTGTCTCTCTGCAAAATAGTCAGGGCTTCTTGATCAGCTTTATGTTCTCCCATCTCCCAAAAACGTGATCATTTTGGGGGGAATCAGTAGAGCTTACAAAACCCGCGCTTTGGAGACAGGAGATGCCGTCGCTTTAACATCCACGGAGTAATATCCTAAATCTTGAACCTGAGTTTTGGCAGGGCAAGGCTGGGAATTCTGTTGGCGGTTTCTTTCCCTTGACAGGGCTTCAGGTCTTGTAGGGAGCTGGCAGTGACAATCAGTGATAACTTGTCAAGAAGCAGTGAATAGTGAAAAAAAAAAAAAGCACGTATGAGTAACTAATGTCTAAAATGCATATAGATGTATATATTATAGGCGTTTAGACGGAATTTTTTAAAAGAAGACTATAGTCCATAATCTATATCTGTTACAACAGTGGCCCTTTATCTCCTTTTTTGAAGAGGATCTTCTATCATATTTCTGTTCCTAGGGATTTATGTCTCAGACCACAAGTCAAGTAGAATGTTTGCAAAATTCTGCTACAGGATGAGGTAGTCTTTCGTCTTGAACATGTGAAGGAAGTGTGCACGTTTCAGCTGGCATCCGGACCACTACCAAGGGTCATTGTCCCAAAGTAATTCAAGGAGTGATTTCGCCTCAGCGTCTGAAATGTAGACTTCGTCTCCTGGAGTCCGTAAAAATGGCGGACAGGGGGAAATCTGGTTAAGCAGAACCCGAAATAATAACCTGGCAAAGAAATGAGTTTATGGGGTCAAATTAAAGGACGGCACCCCCCCCTCACATCCATCAACTACTTTCTTCATGCAAATGCTTATATTAGCAAATACAGTAGTGATAGAGATGGTGGAAATAAAGCCCTCCCCACTAAAAAGGAAAGGCAGACATCCTTTGGCCTTGTTGCGGGTTTCTCCATTGGCTCAACGTGGTTGTTGGTCTTAGTATGGCCTTGGGAGAGATTATTTAGACTCATCCTAGCCAGTTTCCCATCCTCAAAGGCGAGGAGGATGGTTACGGGGGTTTCCATGGGGTTGTAGAGGTGAGAGTTCAAGATCCCCCATGATGGTATATTAAGAAGCGTCCCCAAAAGGAATAGACCCGGAATACTCGATGTGTGGTAGCCTTCATTTATTTTTTTTCTTAGCATCCCAATAGGGTGCTCCTGTGCAACGGTACACATTTCCTTCGATAGTACCTGAGCTTCGCCGAATGCCACACCTCAACTTGCACTCCATTTGAAGCTCTCTCTTAGCTTGTTGGATACGACCTTGGCAAACCAGGATGCAGCGTTCCATGCAAAAGGCCACTGAGGCCAACATAGTGTTCAGAAGCTACAAAAAAGGGGGGGGCAGAAATAGGGGGGCTCGCTCACCCTGCTACCCTGCCCCAAGCAAAATTCAGGGCTGTTAATTCTGACAGACACCTGTGCTCCCCTGACCGAGAGGGGACAAAAGAGTGATTCTTTTACACCCAGGCTGGCTCCTTTTCAATGACAGTCTCTCACCCCAGTTGCCTCCGAGGCATCCACTCTGCTCCTTCTCTCAGGCTCCCGCCCAAGAAAAACACCAAGCTCACAAGATTAGCCCATCGGCATTTCTTCTGACCTGGCTAAAGAAAGAAAGGAGATGTGTTCCTTTTAAAAATCAGGAACGGAAGTGTCAGGTGGCTTTGATTTATGACAGAAATAGGAAGAAGAAAGTTGAGGTAATAGCGCTCTCCAAACAAGCCTGCCCAGGAAACCGAGCGGTCAAGAGAGCTTATCAAGAGCCTTTTATAGGCAGGCTCTTCTGTGTGGCAGAGAAGGGGCCAGAAGGAGGGGGGAAGCCTGAAGGTGAGGATGTGAGCCCACTTGCAATGGGATTCGATTCAGCCATATCCGTAAAGATAGCCACGCAGCTACAGGTGGATTACTGAACACCGGTTTAAAAATGGAAGAAGAGAATCTGCCCTCCCGTCGGGTGTCTCTCCTTCCCTCGAGATCCCTGCACAAAGCAGCTACTTTCCGGGTTTTTCGTGAATAAAATCAGTGCGTGCGCGGACACACGCATTCCTCCACCTTCTTTCTCCCGCGTTGCCAGTGATCGCCGAGTTCAGAAGCGCGCCCCCTGCTCCCGCGGGGGCCTCCCTCTGCAGGGGCCTTGCTACCAGCCGCCGCCAGCCAGCTGCAGGGGTGAGGCCCCGGGGGGCCGCCAGGAGCAGCGGGGTCTGAAGCCTGCCTGCAGTGTCGTTGCTGCAGGCCCCCGAATTGCTTGAGTGCAGCATCTTTGTGGTGTCTTTCTCCTGCGAGCAGAGCCACGTGCCCCGCTGCGTGCCGTCACGTCTGTGTTCCGATTGCCTAAATATTGTTTGCGACAGGGAGGTTTTAATCTGGTTATGCAGAGGGGATCGGGGCTGTGGGGGCACGTTTAATTGGCTCCCAGCAGAGTAGCGAGCGCGTCTGTGGAGTGTGGGGATTTTTTGTTCCCTCCCTCTAGAAGTGTTACCATTTTCACGTCTTGTTAATGTCCCCTGGTTGTTAAATTACAGCCGCACATTACAGCAGAGCCGGGTGCCCTCCTGGAGTGAATACAAATGAAGGGCATTTACTTGTATTTTTAGAGGTTTGGGAAAATGTAGTGATTTGTGGCTTTGATCAATCCTGTTGACTGGTATATGTCTGCACAAACCTGTTTCAAATAAATCTTTTGTTAAAGTAAATGATTGGACCGTGTTTCATTTTGGAGTTTTTCTCTCCCACTAATAAGCGGCTACTGCCACAGGGACGTGGGACACTAATACAGAGGTTTTGTCTGCAGGTACAGGCGATGTCTGCGTCCTGCCTAAGGAGACGCTGTCCTGTGGCAGGCGCGCAGGAGAATCTGAATTGTAGATTAAATTGAGCTCTGCGAGTCCAGGTCCCTTTTATGAGAAGAGGGTCCGAGAGGCCACACTGAGTTGGGACTGATCACGCAACGGAGAGAATTGGACACAGAGGGACTCCTCCCGTCAGTCACTGTACTTGCCTTGGTTTAATCTCGGCGTCCCTGCAAACTGAGGCGTGAAACGTTCAAATTCTCTTGTCCAGCAGGAAATTACAACACCGTCATTGAACACGCCACCCTGAACGTATGTCGCCTTGGCATATTGATTATTGGAACTGAAGGCCATTGAGAAACAGCAGATGCCGGAAGGGCTCTCTGATCTCCCCCTTCTACCCAAAAGCAGGTCACAGCATTGAGAAAGGTAGCCTCCCTGCACCAAGAAGAGAAGAAAGTTCTCATCACTGGGGGCTGGGGGTCGACGCCAGAATGGATCTGTACAAACTACTAAAGTAACCCTGACCTCCCATGACCCCCCCCCCACGTATTAATTTCCCTGTTTACCCCCGCTATGGCCCAAGCTGCTTTGTCCAGTCACATCCCCACGATTTGTCTTCCTCTGTGTACAAGGTATATAAGCTTCTGGGCCTAATGGCTTCTTGGCTCTCTTCCGAAGATTCCCAGGTACACATAAAAATATTAAATACATGTGTATGCTTTGCTCCTGTCAGTCTGTCTCATGTCCGTTGAATCCTTAGGCCACCCACAGACCCTGAGACGGTAGAAGGAAGTTTTTTCTTCCTTGCATAATTTTAAAGAGAGTCAAGGAGACACCTTCCCGTTCCCTGTAGGCTTGAGAAGCCACTTTGAGGTAAGCATCCACCGCCTCGGGGTTCCCTGGGCTGCAGAGGCCTCCGGGGGGGGGGGGCAAGTGGGAGCTCCACGGCCCAGACGTCGGGCTTGGGCGCGTGGAGACCGGGGCCTTCCTCGCTGGAAACCGGCCTCGGGCTCTGGTTTATCGCCTGCCTGCGTGGCTCTGTTTGGGCAGCTCTACCGTTCACCCGTCTGCAGCAGGGCCAGATGGGGGTGGAGGACAGAAAGGCCAGGAAGCCTGCAAGAGGCTGAAGTCTGGAACCCCCACACCTCTTACCTGCCCACTCCAGATTTACTACCGATTCCCACAGCGGACTCTGATTCCTCCCCGATAGTCTCATTAGAACAGAGGTTGCCCAGTCATGACCTCGGTGGCCACATTCCCAGGCACGGGCAGGGACAGGCAGCCGGGCCTCATTCGAGGCAGAGAGCTCTGGGCAGAATGGCCCGCTCTACACAGGCCCAGCCTTCTTTTCGTTAAATCACGCAAAACTGAAAATGGTTTAATACCATCAGTAGCAAAGTGTTCTATTCCAGACCTGTGCCGTGTGTGCTTGGTCGGTTCTACCAAATCTGTCTTTGCTGCTACAGATTTTTTTGAAACGTCATCCTTCACTTGTGCTCAGTGGAATAAACTTGAATCATTGAGAGGCCATTAGCAGCTGGAGACAGTTTCCAGACCCTACATTTCTGCCTCCAGCACTACTCTTTGGAACCATTTTCCCTCTGAAAAAGACTCGGGCTGCTTTGAAAAATCATTCAGATTCAACTATTTATTTTCAACATGTTTGTGTAAGAGACCCATATAATGTGAGGGACTGAAATGTGGATCAGGGCAGTGGGGCACATGACGGAAGCCCACTCCGGCCTCTCATCTACCCCTTTCTGCCTGCGTTCTGTTCCACGCGTGAATCTTTCAAGGGAGCTTGCCAGCAGTTGTTGGAAAGGCAAGCCCTTGTTGTAACGGGGACTGTGGATGAGTCTGGGGCTTTGTGTTTTCCCCAAAGGGGACACATACCAAGCACCAAACACAGTCCGGCTCACAATCATTAGGCTTTCGTTTATTCAAAGTAGGCCGGACACATGAATAAAATGACTTACAGTTCTTGAGCGTGGGCCCCCAGACTCCACGTCCAGCCGTTTGCCTCTTCTGACACTGCACTGTCCTTGACTTCAGATTGCAGAGCGATGGAAGCTCGGAGAAAGGCGCACAGGGACCCTTAGCGCCATGACCCTGGCCTGAGCCGTGAACGGGCAGGCTCTGTCCCAGTGGCTTCTGTGTAATGGCTCTTAGCATTGTTGACACTGAATGCCAGCTCTAAAGAAAATGTGTTTTGATTTGAAACACCCTAACTGCCAAGAAGCTTACGGATTTTCTCCCGACTTTCAAAAGAGCAGTTGTGCGTAGATTAAGTTTCCTTTGATTTAAAACTCTTCTGCTGACCTAACACACCTTGCCCGTGGCCGGGGGCGCCCCTGGTTGTCACCATTGCTTTCCAAGTGGCCTTGAATGGAGGGTGTGAGTAGCTGCCGTGGGCCGAAATAGAACAGCCCTTTAGTCACGAACAAAGCTGTTAATGTCATTTTTCCCCGCTTCCCGGTGTCCTTGAGAAAAGCCACCTGCAAATTACTTACCAAAAACATGGCTGCAGGAAAAGCCCTTGGATTCGTTTCACTAGTGCATTTAAAACTGAATGGGGGGTGGGGGGAGACCCTTACTCAGCCGTAGAAGAAGCCACCTCTAAGTGAAGTTCTTTAATACCTCGGCTGGAAAATGTTCTCACGGGCCCTCACCTTCCAGTCTGCGTGGGGAAGAGTCCCCGTGGGCTGGCTGCCGACGACAGGCCCTCAGGAGCTGGGGGCAGAGGCAGCCCCACACACCAGCTGGCCTGGTGCCCGAGGGAGACCCGTTCACACGTGCAGGAGGCCCCCGAGCCTGCGTGTACAAAGCGCACGTGCACATGATCACGCACACACCTCGGCTCTGCGGGAAAAGGGGGGAGACACAAACATACATGAACGCGAAGGAAGGAAAACAGTCCCTTCTTAAACCTGAGAGCACAGCAAGGCAGGTGACATGATGCCACAGGAAGGGTCCAAGGACTTTAAGCAGCTGCTTTTTTTTTTTTTTAATTTTTTTTTTTAATGTTTTTGTGTATTTCTAGGAGAGAGAGAGACAGCGTGAGCAGGGGAGGGTCAGAGAGAGAGGGAGACACAGACTGAAACAGGCTCTAGGCTCCGAGCTGGCAGTCAGCACAGAGCCCGACGCGGGGCTCGAACCCACGAACCGCGAGATCATGACCTAAGCGAAAGTCGGACGCCTAACCGACTAAGCCACCCAGGCGCCCCAAGGCGGTTCTTATATGAGGCGGCCAGGGGAACGCCGGCAGCCATGTGTGCCAAAGGGAACTGTGTACCAGCCCACCTGACTGGACAGCCGGACGTTTGTCTGAGAACCTGGGGCCTTTACTGCTACAACGCTGAGGCCCCTGCTCCCCAAGAAGGGCCTCCATGGGGCGGTGCCGTTCAGGTGCTGACGGGCCTCAAGCAAGAACCTGCTAACAGCCTTGAACTCTGCACATCCCAGGCAGCTTCAGCTGGGAGGGCTCTCAGACCCCCTTTCCCACGGCCCTTGGGAAGAGGAGCTGTTTCCCAGCGCAGGGGGAGGCTGTGTTGAGACGGAGTGGTGAACCACACCCCGTCCTGGGCTCCGGGGCTTGTGGTCCCGGGGTCCCGGGGCTTGTGTCTGGGAGAGACAGACCGTAAACAGAAGATCATCCGGCACCGTGTTGGGCAGCATAGATCTGGTGGCTTAGCTTGGGCTGCTACGGCAAAGATACCGTCGACTGGGGGGCTGAGAAGCAACAAATATTGATTTCTCACCGTTCTGGAGGCTGGAAGACGGAGGTCACGATGTCTGGGGGGAGCCCTATTCTTGTGTCCTTAAGGCAGCCGGGGCTGCTAACCTAGGAATGATTGCAGCACGCCTAACGTGTGGAGAGAGATGCACGCATTTCCGGAACCAAGTGTCCTGTGGATGATGTCCAAGTGGGGCTCCTCACTCGACATCCCACTCTACAGCACACCAAGGCCACTGACGCGCATTGTACGCCACCGCATACAGTGCTCTCTAAAGGGACGTAGAGCCATGACGTTCTAACACAGCTCGAGCTCCTTTTCTCGTAGTCGTAGAGATGGATGTGGGCTGAAATACGAGTTGTCGAGCACCGTGTTTATAACCACGTTGGGAAAAGGAGAAGCCAGTGAATCAAGTGAGCTGCTGACACTTCTCAAGAAAAGATGGCTGAGCGGATTTTGATCCTTAGATATTCAACAAAGGCGTCTTTCTGTTCCAGTACGTCTTCCATTAGATATAAAATTTCTTAACATTAAAACTAGTATGGAAGGATTGTACTGGCTCAAAAAAAAAAAAAAAGAAAAACTCATAATAAATAAATGAAGAGTGGTCACCCCAGATTACTCTCTGCCTTCCAATTTATTGTCAGGAGAACTGGTTTTAAGATGGCTCTAGCGATTTCAGACTTTTGCCATCCTCACGTAGTTCTGTTGGGCCAAATATTTGGAATCAACCTGTGACAAAAGTCTAGACGGAAGCAGCAAATATCAGCCTTACAGAGGTCACCATAAGAAGAGTCCAAGATCAAGGCCACAGTACTAATGTTCTCTTCTGTCTCTGGTATTGTTAACTGAATGGCTCTTTGAAAATTTTTGTAAACAAAATTTTTTGTAAACAAAAACAAAGAGTTATCTGTGTGCTACTCCAAATAAAGTCAAGTTATACTTATACTGGATGCTACTTTTCAATAAGTAGGGCATTGCCTTGGCCTAGGGATGATTCATCTTATTAAATTCCTTTTGAAATACTTAACGTCTTTACGGCCAAACATTTTTTCTACCTCCGCAGACGTTAACAGCATGTGCACTGTATTCGGGCATTGTGCTGGGTGCTGAGGAGGCAGTTAGAGCTGCGTAAGTCCTGGTCTCTATCCTTGAGAAACTCGCTAAGGGGACACGCACACAACCCAGCATGGCCCCAGGCAGCGTGATACAAGGGTACCAGCAAGAACAAAGGGGACTTACACCCAGCACGTGTGAAGGGAGTAGAGAACAGCACCGTCCCCTCCTTAATCTCTACTCGGTTCCTGTAGCCCAGTCTCTAAGGATTATCGGATGATGTGAAAACAGAGGACCGACAAAGGATTCCAGTGGAATGTGGCCAGATGCGGTTTTAAAGACAGTTTAAAATTTAACCAAAAACCCCCACTTACATAAAGCAGAGCTGCTGGAAAGCGACCTGTAGAATCGACACCACCTTGGGAGTAAAAGCTGAGGTGGCCGGCCCTGTCGCATTATGTCACTTATTCTGGGCCGCCTGGGTGGCTCAGTCGGTTAAGCATTATGTCAGTTATCCGAACCACTGCCCCGTGAGTGGATGAGACAATGGGTCGCATTTTAACCAACTGCAGTTCCACGAGGTGTCCTGACTTGTCACATGCTTGTCGGGGATGGAAGAGGGACTCGAATCCAACGCCCACCTCCTCCCAAGTCCGCCCTTTACCTCCAAGGACCGTGCTAAAGCGGGTCTCCAAAAGACACTTGCGAAGTCCCCAGCAATGCTGTGAAACCCAACTCCCATAGAACATTTAGATTTTATTTTCGCCTTGAAATGAGACATATGAAGTACTCTGAATTCAGTCACCGACTTGATACACAACTGTCCTAAGTAGATTAATACATTTGCAACATGCATGTCAGAAAGACGAGGAAAATCCTAAGAGCCACTCGGCCACAAGGCATAGTGTCAGCTCTAAAGGTGCCGGTTCCTGACTTCCACCCCCACCCGTCCAGCACTGCAATGTGACGCTCTGGGGGGCGGCCACACCCCTTACCCTTTGCCCACCAGCCATGCCAGGCTCTGATAACAGGGGGCACTAGAGAGAGCCTGAAAGGCTGGGGGAGCAGAAAGGCAAGGACCTGCCTGTCCACTGCTCTGTCTGTGGCCACAGACGCAGCCTTCACCCTGGCACCAGTTGGCACCAGTTTCCAGCTTTTTAAAAAAAAAAAAATGGCATTCCTGGGGCTCCAGGGTGGCTCAGTCGGCTAAGCGTCCAACTTCGGTTCAGGTCATGATCTCGCGGTTCATGTGTTCAAATCCTGCATCGGGCTCTGAGCTGTCAGCACTGGAGCTGCTTCAGATCCTGTGTCTGCCTCTCTCTCTGCCCCTCTCCTGCTCATGCTGTATCTTTCTCTGTCTCTCAAAAATAAACATTTTAAAAAAATTGTTTAAATGTCATTCCCAGAATGGGCTGCATTGTGTCCCCCGGGGGTGCCGGTCAGCAGAGGCTCCCTCTCTGAGCTGTCAGGGCCTTGCCTTCAAGCATCTGGATTCTAATACCCCCGACTTCTTCCCTTTGTTCCTTTGACCCTGAGGGTAGTAACCACTTCAGGCAGTCATCAGCTCTGCATTGCCTCAGTTTCCCCCTTTGCTGTTTCAGTTCCCTGACACCTGTTTAATGAATTCCTTTCACAAATTCTCTTTTAAAAATAACTGGCGTGACAACGGTCATCTCTACTAAGGCAAACGTTCACATACCCTATGACACAGCAGTTCCTCTCCTAGAATTCCACGCAAGAGAACTGAGTGCTGTTTAAGAATGTTCCCAACTCTCCCAACTCTCATTGGGAGAGTAACCCAAATGACTGTCAACAGTAGATTGGATAAATACAGTGTCCGTATGGTATTTTTATATGATGAAACACTACACGGTGGTGAAAGGGAACTGGACCTCCATCCAACATCAGTCATGACGGTGAGTGAGAGAAGCCTGTGATCCCATTTATACGAAGTTCAAAACCAGGCAACGCTAATCTATGGTGCAGGAGTTCAGAAGGGCCCTTCTCCTCGAAGGGAACTGTCAACGGGATTCCTTCCGTCTCTTGACCTTGGTGAGAGTTTCTTGAGTTGTCCATTTAAGATTTGTGTCCTTTGCTGTGTGTCGGTCATGATTCAGTGGAAAATTAAAATGATTCAGTCTGTGTTCCTGACAGGACCCCAGTTGGTACAGAAGATGCTAACTGGCAGACTCGAAGGGCTCAGCAGGTAGAGCCTAACATAGGGAGGAGAGAAACCTGTGAATATACAACGCAACAACGCAGAGACTTAGGCCACTTAGGGCATTACAGAGAGTGGTTCTGATTCAAGGGTCTGAGAAGGCCAATCCTGTGCACGTCTCTTAGGCAACCTAAAAACGTTAGGACTACAGACTAACCCACATAAAACTGGTCACTGAAACAAAAATAAGGAAAATCTCCTAACGTAGTTCTAAGGATTTGTCTATCTATATTTGACATATTTTGTCAATATACATTATGTATCTTTGTATCAGCTTAAAAATATCTGAAAAGTTAAATTATATGTGGGGCGGCTTGGTGGCTCAGTCGCGAAAGCGTCCAACTTTGGCTCAGGTCATGATCTCACGGTTCGTGGGTTCGAGCCCCGCGTCGGGCCCTGTGCTGACAGCTCAGAGCCTGGAACCTGCTTTAGATTCTGTGTCTCCCTCTCTCTCTGACCCTCCCCTGCACACGCTGTCTCTCTCTCTCTCAGAAATAAATTTAAAAAAAGAAATTAGATTGTATGTGTATTATAAAAGCCGATTAGATGCCACTATGTTATATTCTTTGTCTCCACACCGACCCTTGGAGGTGGGTGTGTGTGGTTGATCGCCTGTTCCAGAGGGCACGCTGAGTTCAAAGACATGAATACCATTGGTAACACGGGTCCTCCAAGTCCAGAGAAACTCTGATAAAAGCAGTTACAGCTGAGACCAGGAGAGCTGAGTGCTGCAAACCAGTTCCGGTCTAAAAGAATCAGTCAGGAATTGAGAACAGAGTCTTGGATGAGATAGCCTCGTATAATAAATTATTTCT
The DNA here is from genome assembly GCF_008692635.1 of Crocuta crocuta. NCBI lineage: Eukaryota > Metazoa > Chordata > Mammalia > Carnivora > Hyaenidae > Crocuta > Crocuta crocuta. The sequence continues at coordinate 4,631,396 of NW_027532842.1, read as the reverse complement.
GTTTCACATTTTCCCATGATCCTTCTGTACACATACGTATACACCCATGTGGTGATTTTATATACATGGTACAGATGGCAATCAGCCTTCTACAGCTGTTATGTCTACTTGCGTAACCTATGATTTTTCTAAATGAAAAGACCTACGTTTCAAGATGGTTGAAACCGAGATGCAAGTTTGGTCTTTAAAATCAATCTTAAGGCTGCCCGCGTAAACTTTTTACCCCTTTTATCATCCCTCATTTAAAAGCTTTAATTTATTGAGAGAGAGAGAGCGCAAGAGAGAGCAGGGGAGGGGCAGAGAGAGAGGGAGAGAGAATCCTTAGCAGGCTCAGTGCTGTCAGTGTGCAGACCGAATTGGGGCTCCATCCCACAAACCCTAAGATCATGGCCTGAGCCAAAATCAAGAGTCAGTCACTTAACTGACTGAGCCACCCAGGCACCTCTGAACTTCTTATTCTTGACTTGAGTCCAGTTCCTTCAATTTGGGGTATAAATGTTGGAGGCATTCTGAAGCTTTAACTGTGAAAGGCACAATGACCCTCACAGCCGCCTCCCTCCACGAAACTGTAATTTCATCTCAAAGTTGCCCTGCCCTGGCTGCTTGGGGTTATAGTTAGTAGTCAGAAATCCTGAACATCTGGACAGGAGGGACTGTGTCTGTAGGGTTTAGCCTTCCATCTGTCACCAGTAAAGGCTTCTATCCAAGAACAGGGACACAGAAAATCAAGTGCGAATCACGCACTAAGAACTGTTGACCTAGCGTGTCTTCAATATTCAGGAAAAGCGTAACAGTTTCTTTTTTTATATAAAATTTTTAATGTTTATTTTTGAGAGAGAGACAGAGCACAAGTAGGAGAGGGACAGAGAGAGGGAGACACAGAATCCGAAGCAGCCTCCGGGCTCCGAGCTGTCAGCATAGAGCCCGACGTGGGGCTCGAACCCAGAAACTGAGATCATCACCTGAGCCGAAGTCGGAGGCTTAACTGACTGAGCCACCCAGGCGCCCCAGAGGCAATAGTTTCTGTTTGTCATCTCTCACTGACTCAGCCCCTTCAAGGCACTTGAAGCACGGTAGCATGCATGTTTTCAATTAAGAAAAACATTTCAGAAGGTAAAGAAATTTTCTATGTAAGTATTTTGGAATGAATGGGCTGAAGGGACATAGCTGATCTCTGGCTCTTAAAAAAAAAAACAAAAAACAAAAACACCAAAAAACAGAGAGAAAGGGCGGGGGGTTAGCAGGGTGGAAATGTCCTGAAGGCTCTACCATCTAAGAAGGAAAAGAAAAGGATTAAGGTTGAGGGATGAGAAATGGTGCTCTCCTTCGTATGCATGATTTATTCCTCCTTCCAGTATTTAGGCTGCTCCTTTTAAAAATGAAAGGGGCTAGGGGCGCCTGGGTGGCTTAGTCGGTTAAGCGTCCGACTTTCGCTTAGGTCATGATCTCGCGGTTCGTGGGTTCGAGCCCCGCGTCGGGCTCTGTGCTGACTGCCGGCTCAGAGCCTGGAGCCTGTTTCAGTCTGTGACTCCCTCTCTCTCTGACCCTCCCCTGCTCACGCTGTCTTTCTCTCTGTCTCCTAGAAATAAATAAAACATTTAAAAAAATGAAAGGGGCTCATAAAGTCAAACACAAAGGGTGTGCCTTCCCCGGTGGCCAGGTTCAGACCTACCCCGGGTCCCAGGCCCCGGGAGCCCACACTCTTCCCTGGGTGTTAAAGCTACAGCCACCACTGCCCCCTGCCTTGAGCTTCCTCCAGTCAGGGTCACACAGCTTGCTCACACGCTTTGTGTCCTGCTCAAGAGGCAAGGGAAATAAACAAAACGGAGAAGCGTTCCCATGTTTTAAAAGCCTAGAAAGTTCCCTTAGCCGTTACATTATTTACCTAGCAGCAACTCAGCAAGTCTAGTAGGGCTGCTTGGTTTCCATCCTGATGACTGACGGGGTTGGTCAGATGCCTCGGTCTGCCCGCCATAACCCCCGTCCCCAAATTCCACCCAGCTTTGCCAAGCACACACCCCGAGTGGAGGTCTGCAGTGGACAGTGTAGGCGAACACCCATTGTACGTGCTAATGCTGCGAGTTGGACCAGAGGAAGCCCAGGCTAAGTTGGTGAGAAGTCTCGGGGCTGAGCAGAAACAAATGCATTCCTTTTAGGCACTTAAAAAGCTTAAGCAATTAAAAGCTAGCATTCTGCTCATTTATTTAAATGACTTTAATGAATCACTGAGGATAGGTGTGCTGGAGGCAACGTGAATTTGCAAGAAACCAAGCCTCTACCACTGACCCGTGAGTATGTGAGTGCTGTTACTCGCTAGGTAGGGGCCAAGCCCTTCCCCTTCCTGACAGTGGACTTAAATTTTTCCTCCTCTGTGTCCAGTCCACTTGGGGACAGCTGCCCTGACTTTCCCTGCCAACTTTGCTCCAATTTTCAAGGTTTCCTCAGGAAATGCTCTTGATGGAAGCTTAAATCCTAATTGTATCAAAATAAGGAGAAAAGATCAGAGAATTCACTAAATAAACCTGTGCAATCTTGAGGAAAAAAAGAGTTCAAGGTAAATTTGATAGATGAAATATTAGTCAAGCATCTAGGAACGTAATCAGAGGTGAGCACTAGCCTGAAGCGGGGAGCACCGTGGAGTAAATATGGCGAACCCGCGTGCATTTGTCTTAATGGTCTTCTTGCCACGTTGGATGTTGACGTTACAAATTGTAACTTCCAGCCACAGCAGGAACGATAGGAGAGGAGTAGTTTCCTGGCCCTTAGATTTACAGAAAGAGCTGGTTAATTTCTCCTTCCTTACAATCAGAGGGTCTGACTTTCCCCCACAGCGGGATACAGAAGGCCCCAGAGCCATCATGAATCAAGGTTTAGATACAGAAGAAAAGGTACAGCAGCAAACCATTTTCCTATCTGTAACTGCTTTTTTTTTTTTCCAGCGCAACTTTAAAATAGCTCTATTGGGTGCAAATTCTATCTTACAGATTCCGATTTCATGCCAATAAGGAAGGTATCCTTAAACCAGGTGTCTGAACCTTTCACTGTGACAGCCAAAAGTCTCAAGTTTTTATCAAAATTGAAAAGATCTGAGGATGCATCCAAGGATGGTATTTATATTTGGGGGAAGAGCAGGTAGCACTTACCAAGTGAAGAACTCATTTCATATATTAAAGTGCACTTTGCTTTAATCGTGGTATGTAGTACTATGTAGAAAGGAAGGAAACATCTGGAGAAGCAAACGTTTATAGAGACTCAAGCACTGTTTTAAAAAAAAAAAAAAAAAGGAGGGGCGCCGGGGGGGCTCAGGCGGTTAANAAAAATATCATAAAGGGACTCCTTCCTTCATCAGGTAACGATGGACTAGATTAGGGATTGGTGAGCTAAGACCAAAGGCCAAACCTAGCCCACTGCCTCGTTTCCATGGCCCGAGAGTTTAGAATGGCTTTTACGTTTTGTCCCTCAGTGAAGTTTCATTGGAACAGGGCCGTCCTCATCTGCGTTTCTGTGAAGAAACTTGGTAGAGACCACCTGGTGTGCAAAGCATAAAATATTTACCCTCTGGCTCTTTCCGGGGCGGGGGGAATCTCTAGACTGAGTGACGTCTGAGGTCCTGCTCACCTCCATGCTGCCAGAAAGTTTACTTCCTTAGATAATTCAAATTCCTCCATCAAGACGTGTGGAACATACATTAACCTGATAATATAATAATCCCAAAGGCTCTCTGTTGTGTTGTCAACACTTCTCACGGGATACATAAAATTGCGCACAGAATGTACACGTAAACTTCCAAGACACTGATCACTTTTAAAGGTAGGCCCTTGGTTCTAGAAAGCACTATTTATCATTCTTAGCAACTTTACCACATTCACAAGTTTAAAAGGGCATCCGAGGAGTTACCAAGTAAGACAAAAATGAAAGAAGCCCAACTCCCTTGGAATTCATACCATAAAATATTTATTAATAAGTAAAAGGATTTCCCCTGCCTCTGTTATTAAAAAAATTTGAGCATCTTCGTTGATACCAATTGCCAACAATGGTTTTACATCATCCAGTCATGAGAGAGAGCGGTACCAGAGAGAGAGGAGACAGACGGTAGACAGGTCATGGATGGACAGATGGATATATGAACTATTGATATAAATGTGTGGAAGACCATACCTTACAAATGGTTTGTTTAATTGCAAATCTTGGTTTTGCCGGCAGATGGAAATACATTTGCACCTACTTAAACTTACTTCTTTTAAGCAAACAGAACACAAGATTCACTTGAATTTCATAATTCAGACCATTACCAATGAATACAGGACTCGCTGAGGACTAAAGCAGAGAGGAAAACAAAAACTAACTTTGTGGGGGAAGAAAGGCAATCTCTCTTTCAAAAGCTTTTCTCTGGACTCGATAGATCCCCCACCCCCCGCCACTGCCTGAAAAATAAGCCATTTTGATAACAGGAGTATGAAAAGCCTCATGATTGCAAAGTAAATTGTATCTGTGGTTTAAATTTCATCCCAAATCTCAGATTATGGCTGAGAAGTTATACTAAGGATCGTTAGAAAGCATTTCTTTGAATTTTTCTGGGAAAACAAGCAAATGTTTTATCAGATCTAGGCAGAAACGCTGATCTTCATTTATAATAGTAAATCACCTGCACACGGCTCTATACAGACATGGGGATCCGAAAACCGAAGAGAACAAAATGCCAAGCCATACCACACCGTAAAATTCCAAGTCTTGAGAAGTAGCAGGTGGTAGCTTATGATTTCAATATAAAAACATCTCATTACTTCTAAGATGTCGCTTTGATAAAGTCAGAAAATCGGAGGATACAATCAGGAATGAATGGCATATTACTACGCCACCCGCTACTTAAAGATTAAAATAATCCCAGAGTTCTGAAATGTCCTTAGTTAAGTGACAATACAATTTCTTTCAGTCTCTTTTTAATGTAGAAAATCACTTTGTAATAAGATCTCTACACAAGGTTAAAAAAAAAAAGCACAAAATAGAACCCCCCCCCCAAAAAAAGCACAAAAATAGACAAAATAGATCTATCTTTTTACAAGGAAATTGAGATGTGCCTGTGAAAACACTGAGATCAAAGACCCATCTCAGGGAGTTCAAACTTGATTTCCTTTTATAATAATTCTGTTCTTTACATCTTCCCCTGAACCTTGGATGCTTGTACAAATCGTACCCAGGTAAAAGGGAGGGAACAGGTATTCTGATCTCGGACAGAAACAAAAACAGAAATAATAATAATAAGGATAGAATAGAAACCCTTAATCTGTCCATTTGCAAAATTCTTCCGACAGCCATACCTCAAGGGCACTTAGGGCCTCAAGCACCCGTCACACAGCCCCGGGCGACGCCGCGGGCATCTGCATGCTTTTTTTTTCCCCCCCATCGTAAAAATCAATCATGCACCGGGACGAAACCACATCCAGAAAGGCTCATTTGGAAAGAGACGTTTTCAGACAGTTGGGGGCAGACGCAGCCATCCGAGAGAATCGGGCTGTCCTCACCGGCTACGCGGGCGGACTTCCGCTTAGAGAATCCTTCCCACAGCCACAGCATCCCTGTGCTCTCCGTCCGGTAAAGGACCCCGCGGGCACCCCGGGCTACACGGTCACAGCCGGGTACATCTTCTGCTCGCTGCTGCTGTGGGGGAAGGGGGCCTGGGTCTGCCGGTAGCCGGTCTGCAGGCCGTCCAGGAACGGGGGCACGGGCGTCATGGGCCCCGAGTCGTGCTGCACCGCGTAGCCCACGTAGGGGGGGTGCAGGTACTGCCCCTGGTGGGGCACGATCTGGGTGGCCTGCTGACAGTTGAGCACAGAGAAGTTTGTGGGCATGTTCACATACACGTTGTTCATGGTGCCCTCGGGCAAGCAGCAGTTGGTCTGTGACCTCGTTGGGGGCGCCCGGGCCCCCGAGTTGGCGCTGGAGCTGGAGCTGGCAGCCGTGCTGGACTGCCGGGAGGAGGACCCTCGCGACGTGCTGGCGCTGGGGATCATGGGGATGGTCTCCATCAGGCGGCTCCCTCCGGGGGCGCGGCTCTGCTGGGGCTCCTGCTTCGGCCGGAGACATCGGCAGCAGCAGGCTGCCACCAGGGACCCCAAGATGATGAAGGCGACGAAGACGGACCCCACGATGAGGAACGGCACGTAGATGGGGACTGAAGGACACAAACGGTATCGTTATCATTTACTGCAAGAAGGCGGTAAAGGTCGGTGCCCAGCAGCAAAGGNGACCGCCCCTCCCCCCCCAAGCAGCACTGTTAACATTCACAGCTAAGGCTCACCAACCGCGACACTGAGACACATGTCCACTTTTAACAAAAATACGGATTTAACGTTTTGAGACTTCGAAAATTCCTACAGTAACTGAACTGCCTGAACTTGAGCCCGCCCTAACAGATCCTCGGAGGATCTGCATAGAAATGAATTAGATCTCTATGGGGGGCTCAGTCAGCTGAGCGTCCGACTTTGGCTCAGGTCATGATCTTGTGGTCTGTGAGTGCGAGCCCTGCGTCGTGCTCTGTGCTGACAGCTCGGAGCCTGGATCCTGCTTCGGATTCTGTGTCTCCCTCTCTCTCTGCCCCTCCCCTGCTTGTACTTTTGTCTCTCTCTCAAAAATAGACGTTAAAAAAAGTTTTTTAATAAATATTCTTAAAAAAGAAATGAATTACTTAAGAGTGGGTTCCACCCCCCCGCCCGGAAACTATAGTCTTTTGCAGACTTCTTTTGCCATTCTGGAGCTGTTCTTTTTTTTCAGAGGTCAGTAAGTCAAAAAGTCAGGTCCAGCCACAGCCGTTTCCAAATCTGTAACGTAAGGCACTCAGGGCTGGTCCTTGGGCCGAGGAAAGGTGAGGGGACTTACAGTAAAGGGAAGCTATTCGAGGCAGGTGCAGGTCGGCATGGAACAAGGTAACGAGAAGAACGCATGTTGGGAGCGACAAGACATTTGGCCCAGGAAGAAGAGCAGCCCCAGTGATCAAGGGACCCGGGCAGGCCCAGGGCAGCCCGAGTGGAGCAGTTACACCTGCACTTAGCACCACTGGGCTCCGTGAAGCCCGCAGACCACGAGGCGGTGCATCCTAATTAACGAGTAAGGTGTACTCTGCAAAGTAACGAGAAAGGCCCCCATCAAAACCTTCCTCAAGTCGGTGGCGCGTTCCATTTTTACACCGTTTTACTGAAAACAATCTTTTGGAAGCTCTGGGGACGGCGCTCCAGGGCTTTCAGAAGCTCCATGCACTGGCGGACGGGGCACAGAGAATCGGGAGCCAGGGGGCTGCCCGCTGCCTCCGAGCCAGCCACTTCTGTGGCATTTCACCACGGATCTGTTTTCTGACGGGCTCCGGCTGGTCACCTGGACTTTCAGATTGGAAAATACATAAGGGCAGGGACTAGGGTCTGGGCAAAGCACAGAGCTGGCACACGGGGTACATACAGGGCAGCAGTTAGGAAAGAGCCCACCTCCGAGGTCAGGTATGTGGCATGCCCTCTGATCATCTTCCAGAAGAGCAGCCTTTCTAATTATGCTCCTTCCTACTGCTGTGACGCTCCTGAAGTCAGTGTACTTACAGGACAGTGCCACATGGGGTCACAGAGCCCCAGTGCCTTATTAAGTAAAGCGCACTTTATAGGTATGTCCCAAAGGCCGATGTCTGCAGACTTCCTAAAACTTCAATGCCGAAGAATGCCGTATTTACGGCGCGCCCCGGGTAGCAGGCAGAAGCACTCGCTACAGTTTGCAGCACAGAGGGTTTTCAGATGGGGGCGCTGCTCTAATAACACGATCCCCGGGCCACGACGGCCCGCAGCGGAGGATGCGGGGCGGAATTTCCTTATGCATGTCGTAAACATTTCACTCTCTGAATCAGGATACCGGCCCTAAATAGGTTCTTAGGATGTAAACCAATAAAAGGAAGGAAGAGGGAGGGAGGGAGGAAGGAAGAAAACTCCGAACATTAGAGCAGAAACTAGCTCTAGCAATGTAAGTCCACAGAACGAGTTTTGGGGAGAAAGAACTGTTCTCCTTCCAGGAATTTTCTCTGGGGACAGGAACCACCGGAGGTAAGGGATGCGGTGCTCCCCACAGACCCTCAGCGCTGCCTGATTCGGCGCCTTGACCGTTCTGACCGCAGAAGAGAAGGGAGAGGGACAGAACTTTCAGGAAAAAAGACCTAAAAGAGCGAAGGCGCCCACGCACATCTCGTGACCTCTCGAGAAGCCGGCTGCCTTCTGATTTGTCCAGAGTCAACCCAACTTTTTAGAGATCGCTCATGAGCCCGTCAAGGGAAGAGCTCCGTCTCTGGCTCACTTCTCAAGGCTTCCTTCCCCAGTCACACAGCCTGCGGCAAGGAGCTCGAGCTTGAAGGTGGCACCTTTTCTGGAGTTACCCTCAGCTCTCCCCTCCTCAGACTCAAGGCAGCGGGAACAAGAGGCGTAGCTTGCTAATAAAATGCTTGATGGGGGCGGAGGGGGGGGGAGCGCCTGGGTGGCTCAGTCGGTTAAGTGTCTGACTTAGGCTCAGGTCAGGATCTCGCAGTTTGTGGGTTCGGGCCCCGCAGAACAGAGCCTGGAGCCTGTTTCAGATTCTGTGTCTCCCTCTCTCTCTGCCCCTCCCTTGTTCGCACGGTCTCTCTCTCAAAAATAAACAAATATTAAAAAAAAAATAATAACATGTTTGACAGCCAAGGGAACGGCACTGAAGAGAGCAGCCTCTTACCAGGCCCAGGAGATGGTTCTAGAAACACAGGTGCCGCTCAGTGCCAACGCTGAGGTAGCTTAAACCCTGGCTCAGGGCACTGGTAAAAAGTCCTCTCCTTAACATAACCAGCTGCCAAAAAGGGAGGAGACGTCCACTCTGTGATGTGTCGGCCACCCGACCTCCAGCCCTACCCAAGTGCTAAATCCTCCCTCCCATACATGGGTGTAGACCCCGGAGGGAGGCAGTCTGGAAGGTTTCTGAAGAATGGATAAAAGTGGAACTTAGCAAATTCGTCTGCGGATTTGTGCTCTCTCTCGGGCAACTTGAAAAAAATACAATTAAAAATAAAATCAAAGCCACAAAGAGCAAGCTTGGGCACGACTTCAGGGTCACACCTACTAAGTCTGACGTGGTAAGGAGAACTGTCCAGAAACCAGAGAGACCGGGGCCTTGCCGCCAAGTGTTCCGGAGGATTAGAATTCCCCGGTCTGTGAAAGCGCATCAGCCGCAGGAAAGCCCCGAGGAGCTGCNGAAGTGCCCTCGCCGTGTGCTCGGGTCCCACCCAAACCCTCCCCCTTACTAGAAGTTAGACGTATGGGGGCAGGAGGCATCGGAGCGGGGTACAGAGGTCCCTGGCCAGGAGGAATGCAAGGCTGCCTGCACCCCACACTGCCTTATGTAGCCCGTTTTCTTCGGAAAGGCCAACGCGAGCTACTCTTTAGGGGGCAGATAGGGAANCTCCCTCCCCGCGCATCCCCGAGGGGACGCTCACTCCCGCCGCCGACCCGGAGCCAGGTCGCTGCCGCGGAGTGTCAGCCTCGCGGGCCCGCGCCCAGGTCGGGAAGCGTCTCCCCTCCCCTACTGCCCTCTCGGGCGGCGCGAAGGAGCCACGAAGCNAAGGATTATAATCCCTTCCCATTTTGCAGACGGTGAAGTTGCCCCTCCGACTGTCTGTCTCGGGTTCCAGCACCCGGGGTCCTGGCCACGGCTGGGCACAGGCCACAAACGTGGACGTTGGTGGAAGCGTTCGCATGCGTGGGGCTGCGCCCGGGGGGCCCCCCGGGCTTCCACCCGGTGGAATGAGACTTCAGTGAAAGCATTATAAATTTGGCCACTGTCTGGATGATCTATGTCGAATTTTTTCTTGCCATATTGGGGCGTGGCGATTTCCCGGGTTTAGGCAGAAAGGTGCCTCTGTTCAACATTTGGCCTTACGGGTGCAGACAGCTGCAGGGAAGAGGAAAACAAGGTTCAGACAGACCAGAAATGCGGCTTTGATGAAGGAGAAATTAATAGCTTCTCCCTTGCGGAAGCTAAAACAACAGGTGCTGATGCTATTAAAGCAGCCGTGATTATTTTTAAAAGAACTAGTGACCCTTCCGACACGGTCTGGAAGTCAGCGGACCTGGTACCTAGGCCCAGCCCCACCAGTAAAGGGTGACTGCGTTTTGTTGGCCTCGGTTTCTTCGTCTTTAAAGCCGGAGCATGGGAGGTGATAACCTCAGACAGAGGCCCCTTGCAGGTACCCGACTGGAGAACACAAGGCAATTTCATTCACCGCAGAGACACCGCGGTTCCCACGACGATGGGCCACGTGTGTATGTCAGGTAAAGGCACAGACTCAGACATGGTGGATTTGCTTCCACTCACCCCAACAAAATCAAATCAAAGGAAGAAAACCCTACCCTCTTCTCTGCCCCCTCCCCCAAAAGAACACCTCATTCTTCTCACTAAGCCTTTCTCTAAGCATTGCCCTTAAAATCCATTGCTTTGGGGGAGTTATTTTTAGCTTCATAAAGTTATGTATTTTTTTTAAATATATTTTTATTTATTTCTAGGAGAGAGAGAGAGAAACAGCGTGAGCAGGGGAGGGTCAGAGAGAGAGGGAGTCACAGACTGAAACAGGCTCCAGGCTCTGAGCTGGCAGTCAGCACAGAGCCCGACGCGGGGCTCGAACCCACGAACCGCGAGATCATGACCCAAGCGAAAGTCGGACGCTTAACGGACTAAGCCACCCAGGCGCCCCAAGTTATGTATTTTTTAAAGTTTATTTATTTATGTTGAGAGTGAGGGAATCCCAAACATGAGCCATGCTGTCAGCAGAGCCTCCCAAGGGCTCAAAGGCACCAACCCCGTGAGATCATGACCTGAGCGGAAACCAAGAGCCAGTATCATCAACTGAACCACCCAGGTGCCCCTAAAATTACATGTTGTAAATACACCAGCCACCAAACTCTTTTTAACCTAATGTGTTAACAAACTTCCAACGTCAAATTCTTCATTCAACAAATTCATTGATATGGCCTTCCAGTAAGTATAGTGTACTCCGTGTGGGGTACTGGGGATTCATCAGGAAGCCAGACATCATGGACATTTCCTTCAAACAGAGCTCACAGTCCCTGGGGTAAAACAAATTGGACAAATAGACAAAGAATTGAATAGCCAAAGATAATAGAAGTATGATGGAAGCTATGACCGGTGGTGTACAGGGTCAACTTAAGCGCATAACCCGGGGGGTGAGGAGGGAGGGGAGGTCAGAAAAATCATCAGAGGAACAGCATTAAAATTAGACCGAAAGAAGATGAAGGAAGAGACAGCTATTTCAGGTTGAGTCATTTTCTTAAAAGATCTTGTTAGCTAAGTTTACTGAGGGTTTATTCTATACCAGGCACTGTACTAAGGCCTCATCCAATTTCCGTAGCTACCCTATGACAAAGACCTGGTTACTACCCTTATTCTCCTAGTGAAGATAACTTATCCAATCCACGCAGATTCAAACTGTCTGTTTGCCTGGACTGCACCAAGTTCTAGTCCACTTTATTTTTTTTAATATTTTTATTTATTTCTAGGAGAGAGAGAGACGGCATGAGCAGGGGAGGGTCAGAGAGAGAGGGAGATACAGACTCCGAAATAGGCTCCAGGCTCTGAGCTGGCTGTCAGCACCGAGCCCGATGCGGGGCTCGAACTCACGAACCGCGAGATCATGACCTAAGTGAAAGTCGGACGCTTAACCGACTAAGCCACCCAGGCGCCCCAATTCTAGTCCACTTTAAAGCCTGCCCAGCACACTGCTCATCCCCACGGTGCCGACTACGGTAAGCTCGGGATTAACTGTGAACTCTACACCGATCACCAGATGCTTAAGTATCATTATTTTCCAATGGGACCATAAACTGATTTGGGGGGAGGTGTTCAGAGGGTTAATACTTTACCTTTTTATTCCCCCTTTGGAAGAAATGAATGCAAAAGAATTGTACATTTCTCCAGACAGTACGTACACCACACTCTTCTTCCGCTATGCATTTATCCTCTGTTCCAAAACACTGAGGATTCATCAGAATTTATGATGAATTTATGAAGAAAGCAATGTTGCACATTTCCACGTTGGAATTAGGTGATGAGGTAGTGCCACAGTTTTAACACAATACGTTTTTCTCAAACAGTTCACAATTTAGTCCCGGGTAACCCTACAAATGCAGAGCTTTGAACAAATTCATGGTCTTTTTTATCGTCGTGTTCCTTTATTCCTTGTGAATTAAGGAGAGGCCTGTCTCATAGTTACCTTATGTGTGGTTTATCGGCTTCAAGGCTCACATCCTTAAAACATTCTGTTCATCCCTCTGGCTTGTTTTCACGTTTTCTTTGCGACTCTGTTATGTCGTATTGAACTTGTACAAGATAAGTTGTCAAATACTTATTGAACTTCTCTATGGGAGGTGCTACTGGACAATTCTTGCTCCTTTCCATAAGAAATAAAAAGAAATTCCTTCACCGTCCTTAACAGACAGCCTAAACTAATTTTACTAGTCTCTTCTGAGAAACCATAGCTGGAAATCATAACATATAGGTAGTAGTAATAATAATTTATTATAATCAAAACGAAATGTCAGGCCGTCTGCCAAACTATTTTTAAACACATATGAAAGAGTGCCCTCTTCTCTTTCAAGAAGTTTAATTCTATAGAACCTTGCTGCCGAAGTATATTTTCGGATAATGTTGTCTTTCAGTCTCGTGCCTGCGTATATGAATAAAATGCCGTTGACTTAAATACAAAGTTCTGACATGTCTTCAGAAGTACAAATAGAAAGTCATATAACTAAAGAAATGATTACTTATACCTTTGCTAACCGGAGTTGATAGAGATCATATGGAGGTAATCACATTTCGTTCGGCCAGCAGTTCTAAACACTGCAAAATCTGCGGAGTTTTTCGGCAAGTTTCAGCGAGACCAGAAGGTTCTTACCATCTGCACACCAGTGAGCGGTCTGTTTAGGAAGAATGGCTTTCACTGGGTTCATTCACTTTTTTTCCTCCTCTTTTATAAATAGGAGTAGTATTGAAAATTCACGTTTGGCTTACCAGAAGTTCTTTTAAGTTAAAAGCGTTTGTGTTAACAAATGAGACCTCAAGCCCAAACAAATATGCTAATTTACATTTCTTTTAATTTTTGCCTTGCGGTTACCTAACCTCATCTGAAAATAAAAAATGGTCATAAGGTTTTCAAAACAAACATCTCTCTTGTTGCTTTTAAATTTCTCATCTTTCATCCTCCTGTGTTTCCTTGTAATTGATATACTGACTCTCAGAAAAGTAATTTCCATATTTAACATTTTTTTTCTCATCCATCCTTAACTGTAAACATTTGACATACTTCTCTCCCTCCCCCATCCTCACCCCTAACTCCAGAGTTTTAATGAACCATTTCCCCGTTGATTTTGATGTTTCCTATTGATATATTTTCTTTTTGGAAATATACAGTTACAAACCATCCAGGATTTCTTCCAGTAATGCTGGAGTATCTCAAAGGGTGGCGTAAACAAAATCAACCTGGCATCAAAAGCCTACAGCAAATATTTGCAAATCACGTAACTGATAAGAGCCTCGTATCCAGAGTATATATACAAATCAACACCAAAAAGACAAATGACCCCGTTCAAAAACAGGCAAAAGGCTTGAATAGACGTTTCTCCAACAACCAACAAACGCACGAAGGGACCCTCAATAGCATTAGTCATTAGGGAAATGCACATCAAAATCACAGTGAGATACCATGTCATACCTGCTAGGATGGCAATAATAAAGATAGTAATGATCAGGAAATAACAAGGATTGGAGAGAATGTAGAGAAATGGGAACCCTTGCACCCTGCCGGTGGGAATATAAAATGGTGCGACCACCAGTGCAAAACAGTTTGACAGTGACTCACAAAGTGAGGCATAGAGTCACCATGTGACCGTGCAATCCCATTCCTATGTGTATATATCCAAAAGAAGTGAAAACGTACGTCCCTGTATATATTTGTACATAAATGCTCATGGCAGCAGTATTCATAAAAGCCGATGAGTAGAAACAACCCAATGTCCATCAACTGATGCACAGTAAACAGCCTGTGGTATATCCATGTAACCATGGATATAGTGTTCAGCCACAAAAGGTAGGAAGAACTGATACTTGCTACAACATGAATGAGTCTTGGAAGTATTATGCTAAGTGAAAGAAGCCAGACACAAAGGGTACACACATGATTCCATTTATAGGAAATGTCCAGAATAAGTAAATACGTACAGACAGAAAGTAGATTTGTGGTGCCAGGGGCTATGGGGGAAGGAAGAAGGAAAGCGACTGCTTAATGGGTATGGGGTTTCCTCTAAGGTTGAAAATGTTCTGAAACAGATGTGAGTGGTAGTTGCACAACACTGTGAGTGCACTAAATGTCACTAATGGTAAAAGTTATGTGTGTTTTACCACAATAAGAAACTAGAACTAAAAGAAAAAAGGCTGTGCCCGTGAAACTAGCTATCTGCCCATGACGTCACATGAAGTTTCTGAAGAGGGTTCACCACTGTCAAGTCTCTGTTCTCTTAGAAACAAATAGTACTAAAAGATACTCAGTTAAGAAGGCCTGTGACACAGCCAGGTACTTCTGAAAATGATTCCAGGCCCCTAGGCTCATGTTGCAAATCCTCTGTTAGCGACTAACTTATATCCCCACCCAAGTTCATAGGCTGAAGCCCCCATCCAGGGCTTTAGACTGTCTTTAGAGATAGGGCATTTAGGGAGATAATTAAAGTTCCCAGGAAGAGGGGCCCTAATTCAATAGGTCTGGTCCTGGTGTCCTTGTCAAAAGAGGAAGAGCCCCCAGGGATGGGTGTGCCCAGAGGCATAACCAAGCGAAGACACAGCAAGAAGGGAGCCATCCGCAAGCCAAGGAGAGAGGCCTTGGGGGAAAAAACAATCCCACCAGCGCTTGATCTCGAACTTGCAGCTTCCAGAACCGTGAGAAATACCTTTCTGTTGTTTAAGCCTCACCGTCTGTTTTGTTTTGTGGCAGCAGCCAGAGCTGACTGATACACCCTGCTCCGCCCACCCCCTTCCACCTACTCATGTCAGGATGCCCTAACACAACCGCGAGGGCTTCCTGAAAACGCAAGGCCGCTTGGGTCCGAGCTCTATCTACAGACCGGAGGGGGATGGCTTGAGGTGACAGGAATGTGCGCCAAAAACAGTTTGAGAAAACTGCAGGTCTGTCTAGAATTAGATACAGTAAAATGTGTGCTGATTCAAAATGGATGGAAGATGGAGTCCAGCTAACTTTGCCAAAAGTGGATTGTCACACAGATCCAGTTTCAATTTACCTCCAGAACCCTTTATTCATGCGTCTACTGGTATAACTGGAATTATGATTCCTTTTGTCTTCCTTTCTAGACAATAGACCCTTAAGGCAGAAATCAAATCATACTCATCTTTGAGTCTCCACAGCGTTGGACATAGAGTAGACTCAGTCTATCCAGTCAATAAACGTTTATTGAGCGTGTGTGTGTGCACCGGGCACAAAAATACTCGATACCGAACTGAAGTGTTAATTGTAAGGACTTTTAAACCTTACCTAAACATTCAAGCCATCCTGCGTATAGAAACTTGGGTATAAAATACCTGTTAAGATTAGGCTAAAGAGAAAGTGGTGCTGGGGAAGAAGTCCTTTGGATGGTGAGTTCCGAGGGGGGAATTCCCAGCCAGAGACTCCCATGGCCTCACTTACACAGACCTTTATTTGAGACTTGAGGTGAAAGACATTTTGCAAGGAGAGAAGATGCAAAAGAGGAGCAATTTGTGTTTGGGTGTCACCACGTGAAAATCCACACGTAAGCCACCCATGGGATGGGTGCCATCAACTTTCACCGATGGCAAGAGTAGCTCTGTTGTGCCACCATCAGTGGTCTTGACTTTGCCTCAGTGCCAGGTGTGGCTGGGGACGGTGACGTCCCCAGCAGCTGCTGCAGACACTCGGGCCATCGCTTCTGTCCTCTGCGTCTGAGGCAGCCCGGCGGAGACCTAGTGGTGGTACAGGGAAAGGGCACCAGGCTCGTGGTCACCAGAAGAACGAGTTTGAGAAGGGGATGCTCTGCAAGGGATTCTCACGCCTAAGAAGGATTTCTGGGTGGGGTGCGGCTCCTCCCCCCAGAGCAAGAGAAGGGTGGAGAAATGTCTAATCTCGTTATGCAGCACGGAATCCTGTTGTTTCACGTCCAGGCTAAGAAACTAGATTCCTCGAATATAATTTCATATTATTTATGAAAATAATTCAGAAGGCACTTTGGATCACAGGTTTCTTGGGATTTCACATTATTAAGATCATCGTTTTTATGACCGGGTCATAGGGGGAGAAAGCCCATTTATCCTGGTGTTTAGGTTTGATGTAAATAGGAATTTCCTTCATCAAAGCTGCCTCACCAGTCTCCTGGTAAAAACATAAAAAGATAAAAGGACCATTGTGCTGCTTATTTTAGCAGAAACGGAATGATGGAATTCACAGCGCAGCCTCCCGGTAATTATCCTTGTCCAAAGGCTTTAACTTTTCTAAACCAAGCCCTCCCCCGTTTTATGGCTTCGACCTTCTTTTTGTACCTTTTGGATTAGTAAGAGATTTTCTTTGGCTTTTGCAAGAAGTCAATCTCTCAGGAAACAATTGAATTAACTTCATATTTGTTTAAAAGTCCTTGGGTAGTGCCTTACATCTGCATTTCCTCAAAATGTCTCCGTTGAAAGAATAAAGAATGTTCTGCATCGTGTAGTATTCAAATGAGCAGAAAAATGTGTAATGAGTTCCATATCCTACAAATGCTAGCGTCCTGATAACACCTTAAGACTTGTTAAGTATTTCAGACCATTTCACAGCTTTACAAAATTCAAACATTTCTTGCTGGATTTTGTTAAGCTCTTATACGATGTAGCAGGTACCGCGAGAGTCTCCAGTTTACTAGCCTTCGTTTCCTAATTAGAAGGAAAGTGTTGTCTTCTTTGTAACGTTTTCATGTTGGGAAATATACTTGAGTAGCTCTAAGCCTGATGCCCAATCAGTTCATAGCTACCACTTATTGAGCATCTGGTATTGAATGTCAAGTATTGTGCTAAATTCTTTGATATCATTAAAGTGTCCCTTCTAGTGAACATGTTATTAATAAGCTAAAAAAGGTTTAAATTCATCCACTTTTCTAAAGTGTCCTAATGAGTTAAAAAAAAGAAAGCCTATGCAGAATGTCATCCAATTAATTCAATACAAGCACTGTCAGTATTCCTTTCCCAGTATTTTCAATGAACCAGTTTCTAATGTTACACAAATGAGATGAAATATCTTAGAAAAAATACACAAATCGCTGGCATTCTTAATTTGTTACCAATTTCCTTTTTGGCGCAGGGTGGTTTGATTTTATAAGGTGCGCATATTTTCGGTTATTTTATTTCTGGAAGTAGGTCAGTTTACTTTGGAGATACGAAGCCCGGAAGAAAATATTAGAAAAATAGAAAGTAGGAAAGTACAGGAAGGTCTAAGATGCTGAGGATATTCTGCCTAAAGAAAATAAGGTGGAGGAGGTGGTTTCCAAATCCTTTCAGTGTGCAGGATTATTTCAGGAGGGGGCTTAAACCTCCAGTACAGAGAAGACAGACCAGAGAAGGTAGAGTTACATTACAGAGAGAGAGCTTTCAAAGAGTACTCTCTAGCCCGTGTGGATGAAGAGGCTATAATGCGGATGGTGAAGGAAGTAGTACAAACTCCCTATTTCCTTAGGAACCTGCTCAGTAAACTGTAACCTTGGAAGGAGGAGGGGTCTCAGGAAAACTGTGCCAATGGACACAGCCAGGACTAGTCAGATTCTCGAGCTCCCTTACCAGTACTCCTTGAATCTGACCACGCCACGGAAAATCTTTAGACTTGTCATAAAGGAAACAGCAAGCAAGATTCATATTTGTTCTTTTGACATTGATCAAACTTCCTGACTTCCTCAAGCATGTAAAATATATATTTTTTAATGTTTTATTTATTGCTAGGAGAGAGAGAGAGAGAGAGAGAGACAGCGTGAGCAGGGGAGGGTCAGAGAGAGAGGGAGTCACAGACTGAAACAGGCTCCAGGCTCCGAGCTGGCAGTCAGCACAGAGCCCGACGCGGGGCTCGAACCGACGAACCGCGAGATCATGACCTGAGCGAAAGTCGGACGCTTAACCGACTAAGCCACCCAGGCGCCCCACACGTAAAATATTTTAAAACAAGAGGCGTTTGGATGGCTCAGTCGGTTAAGTGTCCGACTCTTGATTTGGGCTCAGGTCATGATCTCACCGTTCATGAGATGGAGGGGCCCTGCGTCGGGCTCTGTGCTGACAGTATGGTGCCTGCTTGGGATTCTCTCTCTTCCTCTCTCTCTGCCCCACCCCTTCTCATGCTCTCTCGCTCTCTCCCTCAATATAAATACATAAACTTAAAGAAATGTGTTTTAAAACAAGACAGGATTGTTGCCCCTGTTAATGTATCTGGTATCCCCTCCTGATAATATTTTAAGGCTCTGGGATAATACCCATTTTAGTGCTTCTGAGAGCAGGAGGAAGGGGAGAGTGGGAGGTGACTTGCTGTCTGGGGGTTACCTTCAGACCTGGTCTGGTCTGTGGAAATCACACAGTTCTGACTCCTGCACGCTCAAAAGCCATCCGGGGTGAGTTTCAGATGTAGGTAATTTACATTTATAGACTGGGTCAAGCAAATTCGACAGTTTAAGTGAGCACTGAATGAATGGGAACATAAATATGTTGGGGCCAATAAATGGTCATATTTATAGAGTGCAGTAAAAGCCATATCTCTCACTCCACTTGGAGAAATCCTGCCAACTGGGTTGAATGCAGTGGTCACGATATTGAGTGCTAAAACCACAGGAGAGGTGAACTCAGCTCTTTAAACTGAACCTTCAACTTCTGTAGTACTATTTCAGATGCGCTTGAATATTCAAGGTCCTCTCGGTAGAGAAGGCATAACAAGCGCTAAGACACGAGACAAAACGAAACAAAAAACACAGCCAAACAAACAAGCAAAAACAAAAAAAACCAAAGAGCACACTTCCTTTCAATCTCATTCATACATTTCCAGGATCTAAATGGGGCTGCCAAACTCTGCCTAATTTTGGAGAAAATATAATCCATATGTTGCCTGATAGGAAGAGAAGGATTAAGCCAGCCTCCAAGTCATAAAAAAATGGGTAACTGTTTCCAAGAAACAGCACTCACCGCTGTTTTCTTCATTATGGTGGGTCCTGTTTTGGTAGTCTGGGAGGTGACGCTGAAGATCAGGGCTGGGTTTACTTTAAAGTCTGAGTGTTGGAATAGATTTAGCGTCCCCAGTATAAGAAGCACAGCCCCCAGCTTGTTGAGTTCGGGCACGAGGAGCAGAGGGCTCAGTCTCACGCCGGAATAACAGGGGTTGAGTCATGAATGCAGAGCAAGCTCGCTAAACCGAAGATTCTTTTCAAAACACACGCAGAGAAGTCCAAGAACGGTCTCCTCGCCCTTTCCACGTGTCACGGAAAGTGGACACTGCCTCTCCGTGGCAGCATTCTGACACGCTTTGCTATGTCTCCAGCGCACTGGAGGGTCCAGGATTCGAGGATAATGGAAACTTGGCATTCTGATAAATGACGCATCAAATCTTCAAACTCCCTTAATTCATGTTCATTGTGTTAAATTTCACAAGTGGCTGTAGGTTTCCACGGACTCTGGTACTTGGCTGTTTTGTCCCCAAGAAGTAGGTTAAGGGCAGTGGAAGAGCTATTGTTTTAAACCAGATGACACCATCATGCCACGTCCAGTTGACTAAATAAAGTAGGAAATCCGGCAGGTTTTTCTTTTTAGTTTTGACTTGCAAGCAATTTCAAACTTGGAGAATGGGTCGCAAGGATAAGAATCACATAGAGAACTCTTGTGTTCCCCTCCCCCACAGTGACCAATTGTTACCATTTGGGAAATCTGTTTTATGTCCAAACAATGACTCCTAAAAATGGTTTAACCCTCCGCCTTCTGATTTGGGACCATCTGACCTACAGATAGGAGACTTCATGAGTACTAATTGTACCTTACTTGTTAGAACAAAACCAAAACCATTCTCGTATGCTGGTCATTGATTTATTCCCCCCCCTTCTNGGTTGTCAACAAATTATTAAATCTAAATCATTTGCTTATAAAACTGCATTATTTAGGTAGCCCTCTCCTAACAGCTTGGCTAACTTTACATGTATTACAATGCTAAACATTGAAGAAAACAATTTCAAAAACAGAGAAAAATATATGAAAGCCATAAATGTCCCAAGACTTCGTGTCTTTGGCTCTTGCACTCCATCTTCTGGCTAAAAGTTGGCCGTGAGACAGCGGAGTTGAATACACCAACCGTTGTAAGGCAATTGCGACACTAGATTTAAGTGAAAGAGAAGCATCAACGTCATACCAGCAAAAATGTACTAAGTTCACAGGAAAAAGAGGAATACACAAGATCTCATAAAAGGTGACTGAACGCCGAGTGGCACCCCTGCTTTCCTGGAATGTCAATCTGAGAAGCCTATACCACGGTTTTATGACCCAGTAGGTGACAGGTAGGGGAGAATGATTTGGGGATAGAGTTTGGGAGGCCAGGCATGGGGAGCAATCACCTGATCATCATAATTTTACTTTAAATGTTAGGTAACCTTTCTCCACGTCATGCTCCTAAATCTAAGCCCTTTGAAGGCAAGGACTGTGTCCAATTTACCTTTGTGTCATCCATAGACTGTAGACTTTCTTGTTGAAAGAGTAAAGAATGAGAAACAAATTTCTTTGCTTTTAACACATGCAGCCGTGCTGTTAAGGTCTTAATATGAAATACAAAGATTCAAGTAATAAATGATTACAGCACACAACAGTAGAATATCTAGGAACTAACAGCTTTTCTGTAGCCCAAAATTATACATGTCTATTTAGTCAGATTTTCAATTTCAGTCCAAACTATTTGCAGAAACTATCTATTTAGGATCCTAATATTTTAGACTTGGAATGGGTTATAAAACTATATACTTTACATCAAAAATCAGTAAGTTAGCCATTTGATTTTGAAATATTATCATAAATCACTCTACAGATTCCCTTTAAAGATTCCATACTCTTTGAAAGCCTGCTCTAGGTTTTTGGGGTTCTTGTTTTTTTAATTTTTAAATGTTTTTTATTTATTTCTGAGAGAGAGAGAGAGAGAGAGAGAGAGAGAGAGAGAAAGAGAGCATGAGCAGGGGAGGGCCAGAGAGAGAGGGAGACACAGAATCTGAAACAGGCTCTAGGCTCTGAGCTGGCTGTCAGCACAGAGCCCAACACGGGGCTTGAACCCACGAACCGCAAGATCATGACCTGAGCCGAAGTCGGATGCTTAACCGACTGAGCCCCCCAGGCACCCCAAGCCTGCTCTAGGTTTAATCAGATTTGCCACATAGCCTTAAAACAGGCAAAATAATCGCCATACGCCATAGTACCGACAGTCACACCAGAGTGAGACATGGAGATTTTGGTTATCTGAGGCCACATGGCCACAGCCTTTCAAATAACATTAAATTTAAATCTCCAAGGGACCAGATCTTTTTTGCAAACATTCCGCATTCTTAACTTCGTGCCTGCTTAGACTCAAGAAGACTTGCTGGTAAGTTTCACTCGGGGTTAAACCACCATGCACCAAGAGTATAATTTCCAAACCAATGGTGGTAAAAATGGTGGAAAATAGTATCTGTCATTTATTGAAGACCTAGTGTGCGCCATAGGTTGTTTATATACATTGTCTCATTTAATCTTCCAAAACCCATTTGGGAGCATATTTTAGCCTCCACGTCCAGCTGGAATCTGCCATTTGCCTTTAACTTCAGCTTTGGAAGCCGGCTTCAACAATATCTCCAGCACCCCTGAGCTTGTGCACGATCAGTGATCACGGGCTCACACAGGCTACCATCATCTCTAATCTTTATAACATGTTTGTAGAAATACAGGCATGGCGGACATTGGAATTCATTTTTACTATTGAAATACACAGCCTTTACTTTCAAATATAGGCAAGTATGGACTGAAAATCTCTTTTGTGCCTTTAGAGTTTGGAATTCTATCAGCCAGTTGAAGAATAAGCCTCTGTTTATTATACAAGACTACGACAACTATGGAAGTCCTAAAGATTATCTAAAAGAAATCATGTTAGTTTCAAGATACATCGTTT
Organism: Crocuta crocuta; assembly: GCF_008692635.1. NCBI lineage: Eukaryota > Metazoa > Chordata > Mammalia > Carnivora > Hyaenidae > Crocuta > Crocuta crocuta. The sequence continues at coordinate 4,609,153 of NW_027532842.1, read as the reverse complement.
TCTGAGTCAACAAATGTTTGTGCAAATTGAAATGATAATATGAGGCAGAAGAGTAAGGATTATCAGTTATAATTGTAGACTTTGTAGAATTGTTTTTGTGTACTAGTACTCTTAACATTAAATAAAGTGACAAGTAAGAACTGTATTTATTTTTTATTTAATTCTGTGTAAGCCATGATCCCTCTAAGGAAACATACTACTTGGAAATTCTTCAAGGTTTTATGGATGCTTTAGAGTCAGCTGGTTAACCTTGCCACTAAAACTTTCACAGGAACAACTCCCAAATCACCCTACAGTAACATTCAGGATAAATCATCTCTGATCTACCCATAATAAAGACTAAAGGAAGAAGAATAGAATATTTACTTTAAAATGAGCTGCTCAAATCCTTTGCTTCTCTCCCAGTCAAAGGTGAAACTGGGTTCTATCTAGTATTGTAAAACGTAGGTAGCTACCAGAAATCTAGCAGCTGATGGCAAAGATATTATTGTTTCTTGTCCAGAATGTTGAGTTTATAACATTTGACTGACCAAATCTTAGTCAAAAAAACTCGGTAACGTAATACGTTAACTGAAAAAAAAAAATGAATCTAGTTCTCTACCCCAACATCTATTCACAGCCTTTGCGATGTGTCTTCGAAACTCTCCCTTGAAGAGGTGGAATCGATTTTCCCCACTCTGAATCTGGGCAGCAGCTCTGTGATTCACTTTGTGATTAGTTCCGAGCCTCATCTCTGGAGGTCTCACTGGTTTGCATGCTTCTGCTCCCACTCTGGGGGCCCTGCTGTGCCCTGAGAACAAGCTAATTGTCTACCAGAGTAGGGGAGACCACTCAGAGCAGAGACCGTCTCAGAGCAGAGGTGATGCCATCCTGCAGCAGTCAGCCCCGCTGACCAGCCAGGTGACCGCAGACGGGAACCCAGAGTTACTGTATGCTACCGACGTTTGTGGTTTGCACAGCATTACTGTGACACCAAATAACTGATACAGTTAATGGTTACTTGTTTTGTTTTTTTTTTTAATATTTTTTATTTATTTCTAGGGGAGAGAGAGAGAAAGACAGCATGAGCAGGGGAGGGTCAGAGAGAAAGGGAGACACAGACTGAAACAGGCTCCAGGCTCTGAGCTGGCAGTCAGCACAGAGCCCGACGCAGGGCTCGAACCCACGAACCGCGAGATCATGACCTAAGCGAAAGTCGGACGCTCAACCGACTAAGCCACCCAGGCGCCCCAATGGTTACTTGTTTTAAAGAACATTTCAGGCGTACTCTCTTATCCCAGAAATCCATGGTAAGATGATGATATTTGCCTTTGGCTTCAGTGACTTTACCACCTGACCATTAAAGAATTCAACCAAAGCATAGATGTGGTGCTTCTCCGTGGAATTATCTCCAATTTATAATTTAAAACACACACACACACACACACACGCACACGCACATGCAAACTCAACTGAGGGTTTGGAACATTTTTCAGGCCTAAATCAGATCTTTCTGGCTCCAGAACTGTGTTCTTTTTTTTAAAATTTTTAATGTTTATTAATTTTTGAGAGAGAGAGAGAGAGACAGCATGAGCAGGGGAGGGTCAGAGAGAGAGGGAGACACAGAATCCAAAGCAGACTCCAGGCTCTGAGCTGTCAGCACAGAGCCCGACACTAGGCTTGAACTCACAAATGGTGAGATCATGACCTGAGCCAAAGCCGGACGCCTAACCGGCTGAGCCACCCAGGCGCCCCTCCAGAACTATGTTCTTAATCACAGAGTCAGTCTCTAATACAGTCTCTGGGATGAGCTCCAGCAAGAAGGGAGATGTTCACTTACAAGAAGTGACCCTCTGGCCTGATGGACAATTTATTCTGGGCGGGAGATGAAGAGGCAAACTGATACCTGTGCATGAAAGCTAACCTGATTTTCTGGGAAAAGGCTCTGGATGGAAGGAGACACTGGTAATCCCACCACAGGCTGGCACAGACGCTCAGTCAAAGTGTACTGAGTTCATGAAACTTACTTATCAATGGACTATGCTTTGCAGCTTAAAGAAAGGAAATCTGTTACAATTATGATTTTATGTTGCAGTCCTATCTATTATTCTTTTGACGTATTTACTCTAAAATTAGGCAAGAGTAATTAGTTGACCATTTGCTTTGTTAGTCTGCCACCTTCCTCTGATTAGACTAAACTGACATTTGAAGAAAGGCTTTGGGAAATGAAGCAGCGTAAGAAAGACACAAAGGAACAAACTCTCCGGTGAGTAAATATTCGAGGGAAAGATAGTCCATGGATTGGATAGAGAAGAGGAGTGGTTCTCAAAGTGCTTCCGGGGTCAGCAGCAGCATCAGGGCATGTGCTAGCAGTGCCGATTCTCAGGTCTTACCTCGGACCCACAGGATCAGAGCCCTGGGGTGTTTCGGCAGAGCATTCGGATGGTTCTGCTGCCCGCTGAAGGCGAAGAACCACGAGGTAAGGTGTCATCCACAAGGAGGATGTTTCTTCCTTGTACACTTTCAGTTTGGGTCTTGTGCACAGTTGAGAGAGGTAGAGCGGGGCAGCTCTGGCCCCCCAGCTCTCTGCTCCCAGAGGCTGGTGGAAAAGTTGGAGTCTCCTTGTTCCTTGCAAGGTTTGTGAACAATGCACAGGAGCCCAGCAGCCTGCGGCCCCCTCACTCCACTCCAGCTTCCCTTACTCTGGAAGCTTAACCCTCCGGCTGCCCCCACAAGGTCGAAGCACCTTGTATGTCATGCAAAAAATATTTCCCAGCCAAGTGCTTTGCCTCCAGCTGTGAAATTGATTAGTGGCCCCCAAGTCCCTGGGGAAGAGTCTCTGCTGGCAGCTGTTGTTGCGATTTGGAAACTGCAGAAGAAAAGGGTTCGTGAGGGAGGAGGAGATTGTGTATTCTGTACAGGAAAAAAAAAGTTTTAAAGTATCTTTTTCTCTTGAAGGTAAGGAATGACACACCCAGTGGAGGAAATAATTCTACTTCCTGTATTAGAGTTTTTGGTTAGAATGGCTGAATTTTTAGTTAGTTGTTACAAAGCTGCTTCTGAAATCAGTATAAAGAACATTAGCTTGTGGGGTGCCTGGCTGGCTCAGTCGGTTAAGCGTCCAACTTCGGCTCAGGTCATGATCTCGCAGTTTGTGAGTTCGAGCCCTGCATCGGGCTCTGTGCTAACAGCTCAGAGCCTGAAGCCTACTTCGGATTCTGTGTCTCCTCCTCTCTCTGCCCCTCCCCTGCTCATGCTCTCTTTCTCTCTGTCTCTCAATAATAAATAAACATTTTTTAAAAAAAGTTAGCTTGTGTGTATTTGAGAGCTGTGGAGTCAGGAGATGAAAATCAGCTGGTACAGATCCTGGAAAGGCATGCTCCTTCTGCAACACTTGGCCAGAGTGAACGGTCTCCATGTTTTCAGAAGGATTCTGAAATACGGGACAACCAAAAATGTCTTATATAAGAGACATGGCGGGTTCAACTCATTACTCAGATCTGGAGTGCTTTCCTTTGGATGCATTGCTCTCCATAAAAATGAAGTTTTTGGGGTTTTTTTTTAAGTTTTATTTATCTTGAGAGAGACAGAGACAGCACAACTGGGGGAAGGGCAGAGAAAGAGGGGGAGAGAGAGAGAGGAGAACCCCAAGCAGGCTCCATGCTGCCATATCCCGACATGGGGCTTGAACCCCCCAAGCTATGAGATCATGACCTGAGCCAAAACCAAGAGTTGGAGGCTTAACCAACGGAGCCACCCAGGTGCCCCATCCATAAGAATGAGTTTTAAAGGTCCAGTTAAACTCTGCATATCATTCATGGGATGTAGGGATACTAAACCCGCAGAAAAGATCAGCCATGGATGATTCCATGATCTAGCCATGATTTTATTTACCTAGCAAGCGTTTATTGAGCATTTACTATGTGGAAGACATGCATTAAGCCCTGGAAATATAAAGATAAAAGACAGTCTATAGGAGGCCGATGGGATGTGAGGAGTGCTCAAAACAAATCGGGTTCAACTGAGCACAGAAGAGAGGAGCCAATGAGGTGATCGGAGAGGAGACTTCTAAGCCGGGCAAAGAAGAGGCAGTGGGTATTTGCAGCAGGGAGAGGAGCCTCGGAGAAGGCAAACCTGTTTGCAAAGGACCTTGTGAGAAGGCCTTGGACTGGAAGTGCACGGGGTGGGGGTGCTGGGGATTGGTCAGGAGGGATGGATTCTGTTGGGGTGAAGCTAACCCCAGTTAGCAGGTGGGGTGAAGGAGTTCAACCATCACCCTCATCGTTTGTCAAGGTCATGTAGCTAGATGTTAACTCTATCAGGAGTCTGAAGACAGCCTGGGCAGGTGGATAAAGAGGGCGGGGAGTTTGATCTGAGATGACAAGAGAAAGGAACAGAACATTTGTCATTTGCCTCTTATTGGTTACATGATACATCCTCTCTGCTTCCCCGGCCCAAACTGATCCTTTCCCCACCAAAGCAGGCAGAACTTCAACCCTCTGGAGGAAGCAGGTATAAAATGCACTGTTATAAGAACAGTGACAATTTGAAAAATGAAACGAACAAACCACTTCTTTTGAAATTTTCCAGTATCATTCCAGTAAGGACAGAAAAATTATTTTTAATCTTAGGGTGCATGTAGTTCAAAAGGTTGAATACTACCAATCCTAAAGTACCTGTTATAAATACGTCCAGGTAACTAATACTTATTGCAAACAATATAATGCCTGTCATTTTGTTTTGGTTACTGGTCAGATTCTTTTCCCAGTTAGTATTTTCTAGGAAATACTTCCTACTACCATATTTTTTTTCCCCCTAAAGCACCTTTTTATCTGGATGTTCTGAAGTAGAAGGGTGCTGTCTGACACAGGAGAGAGTGCATTCAGGCTTCAGCTACTGCGTTGGGAGTAAGTTACATGAAACTGACTAATATTAACCTATTGGCCCAGATATTTTATTTTCAGTTAATACATAGCCAGTTAGATTTTTACACAGTGCAGGGGGACAGAGGTAAAACCAAGATACATAATAGGAAAATAAATAAACTATGGGGAAAAACAAAATAAATACAATACAAAAATACAACTTTTCCTAGACGGAAAAGTTACAAAGCACAGCATTGGAGCTAAGTGTGTTCTTCCTTCATAAACTAGGTGACTGGGCTGACCACGGTGGAAAAAAAAGGCTCTCACGCCCCCTGGTGTCTTCTGGTTTGACTTGCAGCGTTCCAAAGTTGTCCCGACGATTCCTATCACAGTGAACAAATTCTAATTCCCTGTTCTTATTTATGAGAGACTTTATTAATTATAAAAAATAATTCAACTATCTATCTAAATATGAGAGACAGGAAGGCCTGGTGTTTGCTGATGACTGTCACTGAGTTTACCATAAAATGGGGCTAATCAAGAATGCTAAGAGCATGAGGTCATGACCAGATGGCTGCCGTCAGGCAACACATGTCTGAACTAATTACTAGGAGGGGACAGGGACGAAGACCAAGTGCCTATAAAACGCAGTAGAGCTTGGTGAGCAAAAGTACCAAACCAAGGAGGTAATCAGGAGCACAGAGTAGAACAGCGGTAGGAGTTTTGCGAATTTACAAATATAGGCCAGACCATGGGAGGAAGAAAACCGCGAATGGATTGGAATTTTGAATGCTGCTCCAGTCTAGCTTAGATCTTAGATAGGCAATCAAATAAACATCTATAAAAATGAACAAAAAGAGACCACTAAGGGTCAAAGAAGAAGAAGAAGTAGTAGTAGAAGAAGAAATCCCATTTCAGAAGAATAATTAAAACAATGTTATCAAACCAATAAAGAAAGTGGTTTATATACATTTGCTCTCACCACGTGTACTAGAAGCTTCAGACATTTGTTTAAATTTTTAACTATCTAAAGAAAATGAACAAATAAATTAAAGACCTGACAACGGAGTTTGGGAACACATTTTTCATGCACGTGATTTTGGCGGGAGGAGGAAATAGAATGCATAGCTCAGTGACCTTTGCTGGTTTACCTGTTGCCTTGAAAGCCAAATCTCCTGGTTTTCAATTTTCATGGAAATTCGAAAACATAAGAATGCCCTTTTCGAGTTTTTCAGCATCCAAGTCTCAGGAAACACGTTTCTATGGAATGGCTATCTACACTCACAGCTCAGCAAGATCTGGACTTCTATCTAAATAGCCGGTTAAACTGGTAATAAGCGAAACACATGAAGGTGTAATCTGTTTTAAGTCCCCGTGTGTGCTCTCTGCATATATTGATAAAACCGTATTGTTGCCGGTGTGCATTCCTAGCGTGCAGAAAACTCACCTGGAGCCCTTTAGTAAACACAGATCTGGGGCGCCTGGGTGGCTTAGTCGGTTAAGCGTCCGACTTTCGCTTAGGTCATGATCTCGCGGTTCGTGGGTTCAAGCCCCGCGTCGGGCTCTGTGCTGACTGCCAGCTCAGAGCCTGGAGCCTGATTTCAGTCTGTGACTCCCTCTCTCTGACCCTCCCCTGCTCACGCTGTCTGTCTCTCTCTTAGAAATAAATAAAACATTAAAAATAAATAAATAAATAAACACAGATCTGGCTCAGGAGTCAACCGACCTAGTGTCTGATGCAGTAGATCTGGGGTGGGGCTGAGAATCTGCATTTCTAGAAGCTTCTCTGGTAACACTGTAGCCACACTGAGTGCTGCTGTGAGCACGTGGAGCTTTTGAGGCGCTGGTTGGGCGGGTGAGTAGGGAGAAGGCTGGATGTGTCCAGAACATTCCCCGTGACGCTCCATCTCCCTCTGAGCTCCGAGGCAACCCTCTGCACACAGCTGACCCATCTCCAGGCCTCCGGGAACGAACGGTTTGTAACGGGGTTCTCAGGCACTTTCCATCTCTAGCGGATTAAAATGCACGTGCAGGCGCGGCTCACACGCCTCAGCACCCGCGGGCGCCAAACTCCCCGGTTCATCCCTGGCGCCCCCCTGGGGATCTTACCACCGGGGAGTCAAGCAGGGTGTAGAGCGAGGGCGCCCCCCGGGCTCCAGAGAAGCCTGCCCTTCCCTTCGCCTCCCGCTTTCCGCCCAAGCTCCGCCCTTCCCCTGCCCTCGGTTCTTGTCCCCACCTGCTTGTGTCCAAGGTCTGCCCTGGCCCCTTCTTCCCCCGCCGCCC
>NW_027532842.1:4590192-4601874 GCF_008692635.1 Crocuta crocuta | reverse complement strand
CTCGACCCCGCTCTGAGACGCGCGCTCGCGGGAAGGGACGGGAAGGAGCGCCGAGCCGTGGGAGGGACGAGTGGCCCCACGGCTGCGGTGGCCGCGCAGCAGCGGGCGCTCCCGAGGCTTGCTCCTTGCCCTGGGGTGTGGTGTGCGGCCTCTCCGGCTGGCTGACCCGTCGTCCGAGTCGGGGGGCTGGCGTCGGCGTGGAGGAGGCGTCAGCACCGAGGTAGCGGGCCCCGGCCCCGTACACGCAGGGGGCGACCTCGCTGCTCCGGCCACGCACACACCCGGCAGGTGCTGCGCCGGCTCTGGGCTGCGGCTGACGCCCCAGCTCGGCGGTCCTGTTGCAGGAGACCCTAGGGGAGGCCCCTTGTTCTGCGCAAAGTTCCTGAGAAGCGACTTGTCCAAAGGTATCTTACTCCGTTTTTGTTTTTGTTTTTTAAGTTTAATTTCACTAACTTCATCCTATAGGCTAGGGCAGGGGCCAGTAGTGAGCCGAGTGCAGAACGGAGGCCCCGCCCCAGACCACGTGTGGCTGTGGCTGTCTGGGGTCACACGGACAGAACGGGGGCCCCGCCCCAGACCACGTGTGGCTGGCCTGTCTGGGGTCACACGGACAGAACGGGGGCTCCGCCTGGCGTCCTAGCTCTTGAGGAGCCCCGCCACCCACAGAGGGCCTGGGCCGTCAGCCTTGAGAGACGCAGGCTGGCCCGAGACTGCAGGCGTTTCTCAGCAGCTCCTGTCGTGGAAGCCTCCAAAAAACACCTCCTGCATGGAGATGAGGTTTTAACAGGAAGCCTTGGGACAGGAGATCTTTCCAGATGATTTCCACACGGCGGTCCACAGCTGGGCTAGTTTGTATGTCAGGGAATCTAAGTAGCCCCAATGGCTGGGAAAAGGATAGTTTTTAGGCAACAGGCAAGGCTCTGTCGAGTAAATCATGTATTTAATAATTTTCCCCTCACCTGATAGTAATAACCTATAGGCTGTCAGGCGCCTGGTTTTTCATGTTTCCTGCTGTCACCCTAGGCCCTAGCAAATGTGTGTGCTGTAGCTGCTGCGTAACAAATATTTACTGCAAAAGGCATATTACAGCATTCCCGAAAATCACCTGCGTAACTAACCCGCATGGCAGCTGGGGGCACCTTTGTCGTTTGTTGACATTCAGTTTGCAGGACTCAATCCTCTCCCTCCCCCCACCATCTCCTGATGGGAGCACAGCCCCCTTTCAGAGATTTCAGGGAGGTGTTCTTGCTGACCTTTGGAAAAAGTTCCCTTCTCACTGAAAGCCGTTCTGTGTGTGCTGACCGCAAGACAGAGCCCGGACATTTTCATCTGACCCCCCAAATACTAGTGAGGTAGTGCTGTGTTTTAGACACTCAAGTTTTGGGGGGGTTAGGATAGCAAGTAAGTTAAGACCCCTAGAAATGCAGCCCTCAGCTTCCTTCTCTTCTCACTCAGCTGTCCCCTACGCGAGGTCATCTCCTTACCTAGCGATCAGTGACGAGAGTGGATCTCCATCGGAAGCCCCTGCTCTCAGCGCTCTGTGTTCAGCTGTTTCCCTTATCTCTCCATTTGGCTCTTGTAAAAGGCTCCTCATACTTAGTGTATCTCTGGCAAAACCTGAAATAGTAGAGTCATTTCTGGAATGTGCCCAGACCCTTGCAGGCTCAGGCTGCTGCGTGATGTTGCAACCATGGCAACAGAGGGACTTAAATAAGTGGGGACAAAAGGCGAACCCCTTTTCAATATGTTCGGCCATTTCTTGCTTTCTTCTTGGCTCACTTCACGCGCCTCTTTTTACGGCATTGTCCAGGAATAGGTGCTGCCCAACTGTTCTTCTCTGAACATATAGAGGGGTGATCAATATCGGTGAAATTTGTTGTTGGCTATGTGAATAGCGAATACAGCTCTGAAGAGTCACCAGTAAGACTCATGGCCACTGTTGCATGTATACCTTCTTACCCTGAAGATGATTTGTGTGCCAAGGCATGCCGGGCATGGTGGGGCCATGAGCGTTCTGGACGGGTGGTATCACAGCCCTCTTGGGAGCTTTTCTGGTGCAATCTGAAGCCTGCCCCCATTCACAGAGGGCAGGGAGAAAGAATCGAAAGAGGCAGGCCACTCCACGTTGGCAACATATAGACGAGATGAGTCTCGGGCGGCAGTGAGACGGCCGGAGACACGCGCCCCCCTCCAGATCTTAGAGCTTATAATGAGGCCCTCACTGGGCTCAGTCACGTATACCATGCAGGTGCTTCCAACATCACGTCCACATCTCAAGGCTCTGTCCTTGGAGCTGCCTCTGGGAGCGGGAAAGACCAATGGAACCCACATTCCAAGGACCGGGGAGGGAGTGAGGAGCCTCTGAGTGCCCTGAACCAGCTCGTGGGCCACTTGGCAATCACCTTGCCCAATAGACCCGCATATTTATAGTTTCCATTAGAAAAAGCGTGTAGAGACCACCACTTCAAACTGCTTATAACAAGGTCGATTTAACAACAGCCATGAGCCTACTTAGAAAGATTAAGGTTGGTCGGTTGGTGAAAGACCTCGAATATTAGTCTCAGAATATTGTCTCAGAAGCAATTAGTGTTTCTGAGGAAGACTGACATGATACATCTACCAACAGAGTTGCCTTAGGAGATGTAATAGGATAAAATTTAATCACTGACACCCNCAGGCGCCTGGTTTTTCATGTTTCCTGCTGTCACCCTAGGCCCTAGCAAATGTGTGTGCTGTAGCTGCTGCGTAACAAATATTTACTGCAAAAGGCATATTACAGCATTCCCGAAAATCACCTGCGTAACTAACCCGCATGGCAGCTGGGGGCACCTTTGTCGTTTGTTGACATTCAGTTTGCAGGACTCAGTCCTCTCCCTCCCCCCACCATCTCCTGATGGGAGCACAGCCCCCTTTCAGAGATTTCAGGGAGGTGTTCTTGCTGACCTTTGGAAAAAGTTCCCTTCTCACTGAAAGCCGTTCTGTGTGTGCTGACCGCAAGACAGAGCCCGGACATTTTCATCTGACCCCCCAAATACTAGTGAGGTAGTGCTGTGTTTTAGACACTCAAGTTTTGGGGGGGTTAGGATAGCAAGTAAGTTAAGACCCCTAGAAATGCAGGCCTCAGCTTCCTTCTCTTCTCACTCAGCTGTCCCCTACGCGAGGTCATCTCCTTACCTAGCGATCAGTGACGAGAGTGGATCTCCATCGGAAGCCCCTGCTCTCAGCGCTCTGTGTTCAGCTGTTTCCCTTATCTCTCCATTTGGCTCTTGTAAAAGGCTCCTCGTACTTAGTGTATCTCTGGCAAAACCTGAAATAGTAGAGTCATTTCTGGAATGTGCCCAGACCCTTGCAGGCTCAGGCTGCTGCGTGATGTTGCAACCATGGCAACAGAGGGACTTAAATAAGTGGGGACAAAAGGCGAACCCCTTTTCAATATGTTCGGCCATTTCTTGCTTTCTTCTTGGCTCACTTCACGCGCCTCTTTTTACGGCATTGTCCAGGAATAGGTGCTGCCCAACTGTTCTTCTCTGAACATATAGAGGGGTGATCAATATCGGTGAAATTTGTTGTTGGCTATGTGAATAGCGAATACAGCTCTGAAGAGTCACCAGTAAGACTCATGGGCACTGTTGCATGTATACCTTCTTCTTAACCTGAAGATGATTTGTGTGCCAAGGCATGCCGGGCATGGTGGGGCCATGAGCGTTCTGGACGGGTGGTATCACAGCCCTCTTGGGAGCTTTTCTGGTGCAATCTGAAGCCTGCCCCCATTCACAGAGGGCAGGGAGAAAGAATCGAAAGAGGCAGGCCACTCCACGTTGGCAACATATAGACGAGATGAGTCTCGGGCGGCAGTGAGACGGCCGGAGACACGCGCCCCCCTCCAGATCTTAGAGCTTATAATGAGGCCCTCACTGGGCTCAGTCACGTATACCATGCAGGTGCTTCCAACATCACGTCCACATCTCAAGGCTCTGTCCTTGGAGCTGCCTCTGGGAGCGGGAAAGACCAGTGGAACCCACATTCCAAGGACCGGGGAGGGAGTGAGGAGCCTCTGAGTGCCCTGAACCAGTTCGTGGGCCACTTGGCAATCACCTTGCCCAATAGACCCGCATATTTATAGTTTCCATTAGAAAAAGCGTGTAGAGACCACCACTTCAAACTGCTTATAACAAGGTCGATTTAACAACAGCCATGAGCCTACTTAGAAAGATTAAGGTTGGTCGGTTGGTGAAAGACCTCGAATATTAGTCTCAGAATATTGTCTCAGAAGCAATTAGTGTTTCTGAGGAAGACTGACATGATACATCTACCAACAGAGTTGCCTTAGGAGATGTAATAGGATAAAATTTAATCACTGACACCCATAGAAAGAGAGAGAGTTAATATCTTAATAAATAACTTGGTGGTGGAACGTGAAGACAGGATGGTTTAGGTGGGAAGAGACCATGAAATAGGAGATGGTTCAGAGGTGCCTGAGTAGCTCAGTTGGTTAAGCATCTGACTCTTGATCTCTTTGATATCAGCTCAGGTCATGATCTCATGGTTCATGGGATCGAGTCCCGAGTCAGGCTCTGTGCTGACAGTGTGGATTTTCTCTCTCTCTCTCTCTCTCTCTTTCTCTCAAAAATAAATTTTAAAAATAGGAGATGATTCTGTTCTATATAAGGAATCAATAGGAATTTTTGAGTGGGGAAGAATAGAAAAGGGACAGAGGGGAAGTGGGGAGAAGGAAAGGAGAGACTGGACCATGTGGTGATTGGAAGCCAGGTAAGGATTTGTATTTAATCCTAAATGCAGTAGGAAGTCCTCAAAGATTTTAAGCAGAATAGGGCTAATCTAAGTCAAATAGAAATTTAAAAGGTCTTTTGGAATTCCCACGGCTTATCTTAAAGCTTCCCTGAGAGCACCTGTATTTTCCACTTACCAAGTTATTTCCTTAGGTTAAAAGTGGAAGCAGAGTTTTTATGCCAAAGGTTTTATGTGTATTTTTAAAGTAATTCAATATATGTATTGAAATAATTTAATCCTTTATTAAGTTACTAAGGACCATAATAGGTGTTATATTTTATTTTCCCCTGTACTAGATGTTCTAGAAACATCATTCTTTTTATTATAAACAGAAATTTGTGAAAAATAGAAAATAAATTTCCTCTGAGATAAACCCTCTTTCATATAGGGGATAGCCGTAGATGCTGTGAATTCATTATGTATGGCACAGAGAAAACTTAAATGGTGAGCTCGGTCTGCACTATTTCTGGAGGCTGAAAGTCCATGATCAAGGTTCCGTCAGGTTCAGTTTCTACTGAAGCTTTTCCTTCTGGCTTATAGATGGCTGTGTCCTCACCTGACGTCTTCTCTGTGCACAGAGAGAGATCTCTGGGGGCTCTTCCTCTTAGGAGGACGCTAGCCCAATCAGATTAAGGCCCCGCCCTTCTGAACTTGTAATTATCTCCCTAAAAACCTTATCAAGATATAGCCACACCAGAGGTTAGGATTTCAACGTATGAATTTTAGGGAAACAGTTCAGTCCATAGCAACTCTATTATATAAATGAGTGTTTCTGTAAGTTTCTCCTTCTATGAACTACAGCTTTGCTTTACATTTTCAGAGCTGTTAATATTTGCATTCTAGGTATTGGGTGCTTCATTGCAAGCTGAGTCTGTGCATTGAAAGCCAATGAAAAATCTTTACATTCCTTTTACTCTGTATATTCCTTGCTGAACCAAGTAGAATTTTCGGACTAACTTTCCTTCTCTACAGTTCTTTGTGTTCACCTTTACTGACTTCAGGTCAACTAAACTATGACAGGCTCTGAGGACAAATATATGCTCTCTCAGCATCTTCTCTCCATCTCTTTCTTTTTATATGCCATCAGCCGTTCAATGTCATGCACGTTTTATTTTCCTTTATATTCAGAACATAATTTTTTCTATAGCTTTTGGGTTTTATAGAGGCTTCTAATTGCCTTTCTTTTTTTCTTAATAAAAGAAATACATGCCTTTTTCATGTTAGTATAATCCCTCTTCTCAATCATAGTATCTACTGCATAAAATCCACTCAATTATTTACATCTTTATTTTCAGAACATTATAACCTTCTGCTCCAATCTCTATCCACTTTGGGAAAGCCAAAGCTGTGTGTCCACCAAACTGTTTCATCCTTCGGAAGATGATCTTTATCTTTTCCAAGCTGCTGCTGCTTTTAATTAAAAAAATAAAATTACAATTAAAATCGCATATGTATAAACCACAGTTGCATCACTTCTATATCTTGGCTGTTGTAAATAATGCTGCAATAAACATAGCGATGCATATATCTTGTTGAGTTAGTGTTTTCACTGCACAGTAGTGGAATTACGGGATCCTATGGTAATTGGATTTTTTATTTTTTGAGGAAACGCTACACTGTCTTCTACAGTGGCTGCGCCAGTTTGCATTCCCGCCAGCAGTGCACAAGTGTTCCTTTCTCCCCACGTCCTCACCAGCACTTGTCATTTCTTGTTTTTTGTTTTACTCATTCTGACAGACGTAAGGTGATCACTCATTGTGATCACTTATTGATTTGCATTTTGCTGATGATTAGTGATGTCGAGCACCTTCTAATGTGTCTGTTGACCATTTGTATGTTGTCTTTGGAAACATGTTGCTTCAGGTCCTCTGCCACTTTTACTAGGATTCTTGTTTTTTTAATGTTTGCTTATTTATTTAGACCAAGAGCAGGCTCAGCTTGGAGTCTGACATGGGGCTCGATCCCACAGCAATGAGATCATGACCTGAGCTGAAATCGAGAGTCAGATGCTTGGAGCACCTGGGTGGCTCAGTCCGTTAAGCATCCAACTTCAGCTCAGGTCATGATCTCGCGGTTCGTGGGTTCGAGCCCCGCGTCGGGCTCTGTGCTGACTGCCAGCTCAGAGCCTGGAGCCTGTTTCAGAGTCTGTGTCTCCCTCTCTCTCTGACCCTCCCCTACTCACACCGCTGTCTCTCTCTCTCTCAGAAATGAATAAAAACATTTAAAAAAATAATAAAAATAAATTTAAAAAAAGAGTCAGATGCTTAACTGAGTGAGCCACTCAAGTGCCCCAGATTATTATTATTTTTTGACGTGGAGCTATATAAATTCTTTGTATATTCTGGATATTAACCCCTTATTACATATGTTGCATGCAAATATTGTCTGCCATTCACTAGGTTGCCTTTCTGTCTTGTTAATGATTTCCAAGCTTTTTATTTTGATGTAGTCCCAATAGTGTATTTTTGCCTCTGTTTCCCTTACCTTAGAAGACATATCTAGAAAATGTTGCTATGGTTGATGTCAGCGAAATTACTGCTTATATTTTCTTGTAAGAGTGCTATGGATTCAGGTCTCACACTTGGTCTTTAATCCACTTTATTTTTGTGTATGGTGTAAGAAAGTGGTCCAGTTTCTTTCTTTTGCGTGTAGCTGCCCAGTGTTCCCAATCTGTTATAGAGATGGTTCTTTCCCCATTGCATGCTCTTGCCTCCTTTGTTGTAGATTAATTGACCATAGAAGTTTGGATCTATTTCTGGGGATCGATTCTGTTTTGTTGATCTATGCATCCATCTGCCTGCCAGCACTACACTGTTTTGATTACTCTTGCTTTGTAGAATATCTTGAAATCTGGGATTATAACACCTGACGCTTTATTCTTCTTTCTCAAGATTGTTTTGGCTATTCAGGCGCCTTTTGTGGTTCCATACAAATTTTAGTGTTATTTATTCTAGTTCTGTGAAAAATGTTGGCATTTTGATAGGGACTACATTAAATCTGTAGATTGTCTTGGATATTAGGGACATTTTAACAGTATTCTTCCAGTCTGTGAGCATGAAATATCTTTACATTTATTTGTGTCTTATTCAGTTTCTTTCATCAATGTCTTACAGTTTTCAGAGTACAGATCTTTCACTTCCTTGGCTAAATTTATTCCTAGGTATTTTCATTCTTTTTGGTGTGATTGTAAATGCTGTTTCTTAATTCTTAATTTATTTCTTAATTTCTTAATTCTTAATATCTTTGCTACTTCATTATTAGGATATGGAAATGATACAGATTTCCATAGATTAATTTTGTATCCTGCAACTTCCCTGAATTCATTTATCAGTTCTCGTCATGTTTTGGTGCAATCTTTGAGGTTTTCTCTATATAGTATCATATCCTATATATGCATGTAGTGGTAGTTTTCCTTTTCTTTACTGCTTTGGATGCCTTTTATTTATGTTTCTTGTCTAATTGCTGGGGCTACAACTTCCTGTACTATGTTGAATAAAAGTCGTGAAGGTGGATATCCTTGTCTTCTTCTTTATCTTAGAGGGAAAGTTTCCAGTTTTTCACCATTGAGAATGATGTTAACCGTGACTTTTTTTTTTCCTAGATGGCCTTTATTATGTTGAGATCTGTTCTCTCTAACCTCATTTTGTTGAGAGCTTTTATCATGAATGGATGTTGAATTTTTCAGTGCTTTATCTGCATCTATTGATATCAATTTTTATCCTTCCTCTTTTTAATGTGATATATCACATTGATTTGCAAATAATGAACCACCTTCGCATCCCTGGAATAAATCCTACTTGATCACGGTGAATAATTTTTTGTAATGCATCGTTGAATTCAGTTTGCTAGTATTATGTTGAGGATTTTTGCATCCATGTTTAATCAGAGATATTGGCTTGTATTTTTTTTTTTTTTTTTTTTTTTTTTGCAGTGTCTTTATCTCATTTTGGTAGCAGGGTAATGCTATCCTCATAAAATGAATTTGCAAGTTTCTCCTATTGTTTGGAAATAGTTTGAGAAGAATAGGTATTAACTCTTCTTTAAATGTTTGCTAGAATTCATCTGTAAAGATAGCTGGTCTTGGACTTTTGTTTCTCCAGAGGTTTTTGATTACTGATTTAATTTCATTACTAGTAATTGATCTGGTCAAATTTTCTATTTATTTCTGATTCAATTTTGGAAAATTGTATGTGTCTAGGAAATTATCAGTTTCATCTAGGTTGGCCAATTTGCTGGCATATAATTTTTCGAATGAATTTCAAATAAATAGAGTATTTAACAACCAATACCACAGAAATAGAAAGGGTTATTTATTAGCCCTTTGTATTTCTGAGGTATTGGTTATTTCTGTGTCCTCATTTGTTTCTATGTTTATTTTTTTCAGAGAGAGAGAGAGAGAGAGAGAGAGCAAGCAGGAGAGAGGCAGAGAGAAAGGGAAAGAGAGAATCCCAAGTAGGCTCCATGTTATCACCGCAGAGACCAACATGGGGCTCAAAATCACAAACTGTGAGAACATGGCCTGACCCAAAATCAAAAGTTGGATGCTTAATTGAGTGAACCACCCAGGTGTCCTGAGATTTTTCTTTTTTCTTGAGGTAGACCCATATCGCTATAAAATTTCCTCTTAGAATTGGTTCTGGTCCAACCCAAAGAGTTTGAACCATTGTGGTTTGGTTTTGTTTTGTTAAGTTTGTTCATTTTGAGAGAGACAGAGAGAGAGAGAGAGAGGTAAAGGCACAGAGAGAAGGGAGAGAGAATCCCAAGCAGGCTCTGCACTGTCAGTGCAATGCCCCCATCTGGAGCTCACACTCATGAACTGCAAGATCATGACCAGAGCCAAAACCGAGTCGAACACTTAACTAACTGAGCCACCCAGGCGCCCTGAAACATTGTGTTTTCATTTTCATTTGTCTCCATGTATTTTTAAATTTCTTCCTTTTTAAAAATGTTTTAAGTTTTTATTTAAATCCCGGGTAGTTGACATACAGTATAATATTAGTTTCAGGTACAGTATAGTGATTCAACACCTCCTTACAACACCAGGTGCTCATCACAAGAAGTGCCCTCCTTAACCCCATCACCTGTTGTACCCATCCCACCGCCCCCCTCCCCTCTGGTAACCATCAGTCTGTTCTCTATAGTTGAGACTGATTTCCTGTTTGATTTCTTCATTGACCTATTAATAGGCTGTTTAGTAGGCGTGTTGTTTAGCCTGCGTGTGTTTGTGTTTTTGTCCAATTTTGTTCTTGTTTCATACCATTGTGGTCAGAAAAGGTGTTTGACATGATTTCAGTCCTCTTAAATTTCTTAAGATTTGCTTTGTGGTCTAAAATGTAATATATCCTGGAGAATGTTCCATGTGCAGTAGAAAAGAATGTATATTCTGCTTTTTTCTGTATATATTGGTTAGGTCCATCTGATCAAATATGTCATTCATAGCCACTAAACGGTCATTAACTGTCTGGATGATCTATCTAGTGATATAAGTGCGATGCTGAAGTCGCTTCCTATTATTATTGTATTATTGTCAATTTCTGCCTTTTTGTCTGACAATATTTGCTTATGTGTTTAGGTGGTTCTGTGTAAGGTGCATAGATATCTGCAATTGTTCTATCCTCTTTTTGAATTAATCACTTTATTACTTTTTTGTGCCCTTCTTTGTCTCTTGCTACAGTCTTTGTTTTAAAGTCTATTTTGTCTAAGTATTGATGCCTCACTTTCTTTTTTGCTTCCATTTGCATGTTGTATGTTTTTCCATCCTCTCACTTTCAGTGTGCATGTGTCTTTGAGTCTGAAGTGAGTCTCTTGTACACAGTATATAAATGAGGTGTTTTTTTTTTTAATCCATTCTGTTATACTGTGGGGTTTTTTTGTTTGGAACACTTAGACCATATAAATTTAAGGTAATTATTAAAAGGTATATACTTATTGCCATTTTGTTGTTTTATGGTTGTTTTTATACATCTTCTCTGTTCCTTTCTCCTTCTCTTTCTCTTACTCTCATCCTTTGTGGTTTGATGGCTCTCTTTAGTGTTATGTTTGGATTTCTTTCTCTTTTTAGTGTGTATCTATTAGTTTTTGATTTGCGGTTACCATGAGGTTCATGTTTACTAGACTGCACAGCAGTCTATATTAAGTTGATAGTCACTGAAATTTGAATATACTCTAAAAGCACTCAATTTTTACTTCCTCCTCTATGTTTTATGTATATGATATCATATTTTACATTTTTTTATTTTATATATCCCTTGACTGATTTTTTAGATACAACTAATTTCACTACACTTGTGTGTTAACCTCCATACTGGCTTTATAAGTGATTAATCTCATGCCTTTACTATATGTTTGCTTTTACGTGTGAAATTTTTCTCTTCGATAGCTTCCATACTTCTAATTATGGCCTTTTTTTCCACTTAAAGGATTTCCTTTAAATTCATTGTAAAACTGGTTCAGTGTTGGTGAATTCTTTTAACTTTTGTTTGAGAAACTCTTTATCTCTCCTTCTATTCAGAATCATAACCTTACAAGGTAGAATCTTCTTGGTGTAGGTATTTTTTCCTTTCAACATTTTGAGTATATCATGCCACTCCCCTTTGACCTGCAAAATTTTTGCTGAAAAATCAGCTGATGGCCTTATGGGGTTTCCCTTGTATGTAACTGTGTTCTATCGCTGCTTTAAAAATTCTCTCTTTATCATTACTTTTTGCATTTTTTAATTACTATATGTCTCAGTGTGGATCTCCATGTTTTTTTTTTTAATGTTTTATTTATTTCTAGGAGAGAGAGAGAGAGAGAGCGTGAGCAGGTGAGGGTCAGAGAGAAGGGGAGTCACAGACTGAAACAGGCTCCAGGCTCTGAGCTGGCAGTCAGCACAGAGCCCGACGCGGGGCT
>NW_027532842.1:4541319-4589206 GCF_008692635.1 Crocuta crocuta | reverse complement strand
CAGAGAGAGAGGGAGTCACAGACTGAAACAGGCTCCAGGCTCTGAGCTGGTAGTCAGCACAGAGCCCGACGCGGGGCTCGAACCCACGAACCGCGAGATCATGACCTAAGCGAAAGTCGGACGCTTAACCGACTAAGCCACCCAGGCGCCTCTCCCAGGTGCTTTTCATAGATTCCCCATCTTCACTGTCCTGTCTCTTCCTTCCTGTACCCACTCTTAGTTAGGTGTCGAACATTCTAGATTGATCCTCTACATTTCCTTTCTCTTCTTTCATAGTTTCTTCTTTTTTCTCTATATTTTAGGATATTGGCCACGCTTTATCTTCCAAACTGCCTATTTGTATTTTACTTTATTTTAGCAATATTATTTTTAATCATCAGGAATTCTTTTACATTCTTTGCATTCTCCTTTTCCTACCATTCTTTCCTCATCTTATGGATGTATTCTCAAAGATCTCTGAATATATCATGACAGTTTTTTTGTAAAAAAATATTTTATTTCACAAATTATTGGTGTATTTTTAGAAGTGATTTGAAAAAGCTTTGCCTTTCTAGTCTGTGCTGTTGATTTTCCAAATTACTAATTAAAAGTGGCAGGCTGCCTCTGAAGAGAATTGTCTGTGAAATGCCGTGACGGGCCATTTTGGAGCAGTACGGGGAAGCGTTTAAGACATAGAGGATGCAGCTGGAGTGCCTGGCTTGGAATTCTGACTTCATCATTTATTAACTTGAGTGACCTTGGAAAAAATTCCTGAGCTTCTTTGTTTCACTTTCTTCATTGTAAAATGCGGATGTTAACACTACCCACTCTGTAACACTGTTGTAGTGATTAAACATGCTAGGATGTGTCAGGTGCTCCGGGCCTGGGACAGAGCAAGGCCCGCGGTAAGAATTGTTCCCGCCACTCTTGTGGCAGTCGTTATAATCGTGATGAGGATGAAGAGACGGGACACTGCTTATGAGAACTTGGAGTACAGCAAAGTGACTCAAATTGCCTTGTAAAGTAAAATAGGGAGAACTTTTAGTTTGTGCGGCGTCCTGAGAAGTCGCGTAAAAAGGCTAAGATAACAGGAAGGCCGGGTCAGAAATGAGAAGCGAGGACAGAGCCTGGGCTGAACTTGCTGTAAGGAAGCAGGAGCCTAAGAAGGGGCTACCTGGATGCTGCCGTTGGCAGGAGAAGCCAGAAAACTCATAATGATCAAAGGGCATAGCATTCTATTTTAAGTCTAAGTTGAGCTGTGAGGGCTAACCCCAGCAGACCTGGAATTGACCCGAACTGTTTTACTGAAGTCCATGCAGGGCACTAACCCCTGGTCAAGGCATGGAATGTAGGGAGGGATAGTGTTTCGTTGGAACAGTGGGTCTGGTGAGTTTGGACCGGCTTGTCAGCAGTGCTTACTGATAACAGTAAGCGTGACGATCTGCACCTTGTCTTCGTGAGACACCCTTGACCCCAGGGTGCCTTGCTCTTTGGATTGGTTGTATGACAAGAGCATGCCTAGAGGGTATAAGAAACAACCAAGATTTTTGGACTCTGGTTTTGAGATATTCCATGCACAAGTCAGTAAGTCCCTGTCTGAGACAGAGAAAGTGTGTCTGCACTGGCCCTCACGGAGGGGCATTCTGGGAGCTGGTGCCTGGCCATCTAGTCCGGCTGTCAGAGGCCAGCCTCTGACCGTGATGTATCACCTCACTTTAGCACTATTTCTCAAGTATATGCCTCTCCTGCAATACACTGTAAATGTGAAAGCTTTGTCATGTTGAGTCCCATCTCCTTAGCAGTCAGACTTGCTTAGGACGACCGCTTCGCCCCGGTTCACCCAGGACTCTCCCGATTTTAGCCCCGGAGCCCCACCTCCCAGGAGAGCCATCAGCCCCAGGCAAACTGGGACCGTTGGTCACCCCAACATTTGTGCAAATACATTTCCCCTCCTTCCTTACCCACCCCCACCCCACATCTCACATATTCAGCTACAAAAATTTCATTCGTGGTTTTGTGTTCGGGATGTTTAAGCAAATCCAAGAAAAAAGGCTGTGCTCCGAGTTGAAGTTGAAAGAAAGGTGGAGAGAAGACAACAGCTTCAAGGGGATGAAAAAGAAATCGAGGATCTACTTGAGGTGGGAAATTGAAGCCGAGAGGACTAGGAGAAACAGAAGGTCTGAGGGTCCTTGGGCGAATAGAAGAAGGATGCTCGGGGCACCTGGGTGGCTCAGTCGGTTAAGCATCCGACTTCGGCTCAGGTCATGATCTCAGGGTTCGTGGGTTCGAGCCCCGTGTCGGGCTCTGTGCTGACAGCTCAGAGCCTGAAGCCTGTTTCAGATTGTGTGTCTCCCTCTCTCTCTGACCCTCCCCTGCTCACGCTGTCTTTCTCTCTCTCAGAAGTAAATAAAAAAAACATTTAAAAAAATAGAAGAAGGATGCTGTATTTTCCACAGTATTCTGACCGTGGGTTCTAGCCAGTTTTGTGTGAATATCAGAGGAAGGGAAGGATTTGAGCAGCTAGAGGAGGTGAGAGCACCCAGGACTCCAGCCTTGAGCAGCGAGATTGGAGACACAGCGGTGCTCCCTCCCTCCGCCCCTCACCCGAGGTTCATGAGTAGGGGACATCCATGGCCATGGCCACAGGGGTGTGGGCTTCAAGTCAGCAGAAAAGATTGATATTCTTAGAGGGGGGATTCCCTTCTGGGAGCACTGCAGGTGCATGGGATTCGCGGGGTCCCTCCTGCTCATGCGTAGGACACGTTTGCAGAGGCCGGGCCAGGTGTACCTGCATCTGGACAGCTCTACCGGCTGGCTCAGTGTGGGGGTTTACACTCCATGTGTGCTCCTTAACAAGGCAAATTACAACTTTAGAAAGTTAGGGTTAGTATAAATGACACAAGTAAAAGGGGAAGGACTCACTTTTCTAAGAAGGTTCTGGTGTTGTTTCACCTAAAGGCAAACAACCAAAATAGTGACTAAGTTGACTTATCCAAGTCCTTGGGTCTAAGTTTATTATTCTGTTTTAGAGGCATAAGCTGGTTTGGAGTAAGTTTGCTCTTATTTTTAACTTGGAAGTCCAATAAACTGTGCTGCCCAAAATGGGAAAATAAAATTATAGATACTCAAATAATTGGAGATTTCTTAACCCTGGGTCATTTTTTAAAAGGTGAGATATAATTGACATTATATTAGTACCAGGTGTGCAAGGTAATGACTCAATATTTATATACATAGCAAAACGATCACCTTTACTGTGACTTACTACAATTTTTGTGGGTGTGATCTTAAGAACTCTTAAGATCTACTCTCTTAGCAACTTTCAAATATACAATGTGGTGTCATTGACTATATCATATTGTACATTATATTCTCGGGACTTATGNCTTCTTTGGAAAAGTGTTTGTTCATGTCTTCTGCCCATTTCTTCACTGGATTATTTGTTTTTTGGCCGTGGAGTTTGATGAATTCTTTATAGATTTTGGATACTAGCCCTTTATCTGATATGTCATTTGCAACTATCTTTTCCCATTCCGTCAGTTGCCTATTAGTTTCATTGACTGTTTCCTTTGCTGTACAGAAGCTTTTAATCTTGATGAGGTCCCAAGAGTTCATTTTTGCTCTTGATTCCCTTGCCTTTGGGGATGTGTCAAGTAAGAAATTGCTGCGGTTGAGGTCAAGGAGTTTTTTTCCTGCTTTCTCTTCTAGTATTTTAATGTCTTTAATTTATTTTTGTTAGAGGTAGAGTGAGTGCATGAGCAGGGGAGGGGCAGAGAATGAGGGAGACACATGGAATCTGAAGCAGAGTCCAGACTCTGAGATGTCAGCACAGAACCAGTGTGGGGCTTGAACTTGTGAGCTGTGAGATCATGACCTGAGCCAAAGTCAGACACTCAGCTGACTGAGCCACCTAGGCATCCCTGAACTTGAAGTTATAAAATGATAATTAGTCATAATATACAGTAATATTGAAATGCTCATACTAAGTGTCATACTAATATGAATAATATTGAACATGTAGAAAGTATGCAGAATACAAAATTTAGCTTGAGTTTTCACCATCCCAAGATAATTATTGTTAACATTTCAATGTTACCATGAGGGCATATGATTCCAGTCTTGTCTGATGTATGTATAGATGTATATATACTCCCATACACATAAACAGGGTCATAGTAAACATGCTATTTTAAAACTTATTTTCATCCCCCACCTTATAAAACATGGATATTTTCTCATGTGGGTAAATATTGTTTTATAACATGATTTTAAGTGGTTTCTATTATTTAATATAAGATCATTTATAATAAAATTATATATATTTTTTAAACATTAAAATTTTTTATCTTAGTTAATATACAGTGCAATATTGATTTCAGAAGTAAACGTCAGTGATACGTCACTTACATAACACACCCAATGCTCATCACAAGTGCCCTTAATATCCATCCCCCATCTAGCCCATCTCTCTCCACCGCCAGCTCCCTCCATCAACCCTCAGTTTGTTCTCTGTCATTAAGAGTCTCTTGTTGGTTTGTTTCCATTTTTTCCCCTCCCATATATTCATCTGTTTTGTTTCTTAAACTCCACATATGAGTGAAATCATATCATATTTGTCTTTCTCCAATTGACTTATTTTGCTTAGCACGATACATTCTAGCTCCATCCACATTGTTACAAATGGCAAGATTTCATCTTGTTTGATGACTGAGTAATACTCCATTATATATATACATACATATATACATATATGTACACATACATACATATATATATGACATCATTTTTCTGAGCTGATACATTTTGTTTATTTTTAATTTATTTAATTTTGAGTTAGTTAACATACAGTTTAGTAGTCTTGGCTTCCACAGTAGAACCCAGTGACTGATCACTTACAAATAATACCCAGTTCTCACCCTAACAAGTATCCTCCTTAATGCTTATCATCCCTGTAGCCTGTCCCCCCACCTACCTCATTTCCAGCAACCCTCAGTTTGTTCTCTGTATTTGGAGACTCTTATGGTTGGCTTCCCTCTCTGTTTTTATTGTATTTTTCCTTCCTTTCCTTTATGTTCATCTGTTTTGTTTCTTAAATTCCATATATGAGTGAAATTCTATGGTATTTGTCTTCCTCTGCTTGACTTACTTCACTTAGCATAATATACTCTAGTTCCATCCGCCTCACTGAAAATGGCAAGATTTCAGGGGTGCCAGGGTGGCTTAGTCGGTTAAGCGTCCGACTTTCGCTTGGGTCATGATCTCGTGGTTCGTGGGTTCGAGCCCTGCGTCGGGCTCTGTGCTGACTGCCAGCTCAGAGCCTGGAGCCTGTTTCAGTCTGTGACTCCCTCTCTCTCTGACCCTCCCCTGCTCACGCTGTCTCTCTCTCTCCTGGAAATAAATAAAACATTAAAAAAAAAAAGGAAAGAAAATGGCAAGATTTCATTCTTTCATTTCAGAGTAGTATTTCAGTGTGTGTGTGTGTGTGTGTGCATTCTTCTTTATCCATTCATCAGTCATTGGACATTTGGACTCTTTCCATAATTTGGCTATTGTTGATAGCAGTGCTATAAACATTGGGGCACATGTGCCCCTTCGAATCAGCATTTTGGTATCCTTTGGATAAGTACCTAGTAGTGCAATTGCCCGGTTGTAGGGTAGTTCTATTTTTCAGTTTTTGAAAAACCACCATACTGTCTTCCAGAGAGGCTGAGCCAGTTTGCATTCCCACCACACTGCAAAAGGGCTCCCCCATTTTCCACATCTTTGCCAACATCTGCAGTTTTCCCGAGTTGTTAATTTTATCCATTCTGATAGGTGTGAGGTAGTACTCATTGTGTTATTGATTTGCATTTCTTTGATGTTGAGTAAGCATCTTTTCATGTGTCTGATATCTTCTTTGGAAAAGTGTGTTCATGTCTTCTGTCCATTTCTTCACTGAATTATTTGATTTTGGGTGTTGAGTTTAGTGAGTTCTTTGTAGATTTTGGATACTAACCCTTTATCCAATATGTCATTTGTAAAGATGGTTGCCTTTTAGTTTTGCTGTTGATTATTTCCTTTGTCGTGCAAAAGCTTTTTATCTTGATGAGGTCCCAATTGCTCATTTTTGTTTTTGTTTCCCATGCCTCCAGAGTCGTGTCTAGTAAGAATTTGCTGCGGCAAGGTCAAAGAGGTTGCTGCCTGTATTCTCCTCTAGGATTTTGTCTCACATTTAGGTCTTTCATCCATTTTGAATTTATTTGTGTGTGGTGCAGGGAAGTGGTCCAGCTTCATTCTTCTGCATGTCGCTGTCCAGTCTTCCCAGCACCACTTGCTGAAGAGACTGTCCTTTTTCCAGGGGATGTTCTTTCCTGCTTTGTCAAAAGACTAGTTGGCCATACAGTTGTGGGTCCGTTTTTGGGTTCTTTATTCTGTTCCGTCTCTGTGTCTGTTTTTGTGCCAGCACCATACTGTCTTGATGTCATACAGCTTAAAGTCCAGAAGTGTGATGCCTACAGCTTTGGTTTTCTTTTTCAACATCACTTTGGCTATTCGGGGTCTTTTGTGATTCCATTCAAATTTTAGGATTGTTTATTGTATCTCTGTGAAGATGCTGGTGTTATTTTGATAGGGATTGCATTGAATGTATAGATTGCTTTGGGTAGTATCCACATTTTAACAATATTTATTCTTCCATTCCATAAGCATGGAATGTTTTTCCGTTTCTTTGTATCTTCTTCAGTGTCTCTCAGACATAGCTTTCAGCATCCATATCTTTTACCTCTTTGGTTAGGTTCATTTGTAGGCCTCTTACGGTTTTTGGTGTAATTGTAAATGGGATCAATTCCTTGATTTTCCTTATAGGTGTATAGAAATGAAACCGAGGGGCGCTTGGGTGGCTCAGTCAGTTAAGCGTCCGACTTTCGCTTAGGTCATGATCTCGCGGTTCGTGGGTTCGAGCCCCGCGTCGGGCTCTGTGCTGACTGCCAGCTCAGAGCCTGGAGCCTATTTCAGAGTCTGTATCTCCCTCTCTCTCTGACCCTCCCCTGCTCACGCTGTCTCTCTCTCTCTCCTAGAAATAAATAAAAATATTTTAAAAAAAAAGAAATGAAACCGATTTCTGTACCTTGATTTTATATCCTGTGACTTTGCTGAATTCACATATCAGCTCCAGAAGTTTTTCGTTGGAATCTTTCAGGTTTTCCATGTAGAGTATAATGCCATCTGCAGAATAAAAGTTTGACTTCTTTGCCAATTTGTATGCCTCTTATTTATTTTTATTGTCTGATTGATGAGCCTGGGACTTGAAGTACTCTGTTGAACAGCAGCGGTGAGAGTAGACGTCCCTGTTGTGTTCCTGACCTTGGGGGGAAAGCTCTCAGTTTTTCCCCAGTGAGAATATTACCTGTGGGTCTTTCATATATGGCCATTATGATATTGAGGAATGTTCCTTTTATCCCTCCTTTCTTGAGGGTTTTTATCAAGAAAGAACGCTGTATTTTGCCAAATGCTTATTCTGCATCTATTGACAGGATCGTATGGTTCTTACCCTTTCTTTTATTAATGTGATGTATCACATTGATTGATTTGCAGATATTGAACTAGCCCTGCAGCCCAGGAATAAATCCCACTTCTTCATGGTGAATACTGCTTTTATTGTACTGTTGAGTTAGATTTGCTAGTATCTTGTTGAGAATTTTTGCATCCAGGTTCATCAGGGATATTCGCCCGTAATTCTCCTTTTTAGCGGGAATCTTTAGTTTTGGAATCAAGGTGGTGCTGGCTTCATAGAATGAGTTTGGAAGCTTTTCTTACGTTTCTATTTTTTGAAACACTTTGAGGAGAATAGGTATTAACTCTTCTCTCAATGTCTGGTAATATTCCCCAGGGAAGCCAGCTGGCCCAGGACTCTTGTTTGTTGGGAGTGTTTTGATAACTGATTCCTTTTCTTTGCTGGTTAGAGGCCTGTTCCAGTTTCCTATTTCTTCCTATTTCAGTTTTGGCAGTGTGTGAGTTTCTAGAATTTGTCCATTTCTTCCAGATTCCAATTTGTTGGCATATAATTTTTCATAGTATTATCTTATAATTGTATTTCTTGGTGTTGGTTGTGATCTCTCCTCTTTCATTTGTGATTTTATCTATTTGGATTTGGGTCCTCTTTCCTTTTTTGATAAGTTTGGCCAGGGATTTATCAATTTTGTTTATTCTTTCAAAAAAACCAGCTTTTAGTTTCATTGATCTGTTCTACTGGTTGGTTTTTGTTTGTTTCTGTATCATTTATTTATGCCCTAAGCTTTATTATTTCTCTTCTTCTGCTATTTTTTAGGCTTTATTTGCTGCTCCTTTTCTACCTCCTTTAGATGGAAGGTTAGATCGGAACCTTTGCTGCTTCTTGAGATGGGCCTGACCTGCAGGAAAGTCCCTGTACTTTCCTCTTGGGACTGCCTTTGCTGAGCCCCAAAGGGTTTGGACTGTTGTGTTTTCATTTTTATTTGCTTCCGTGTATTTTTAAATTTCTTCCATAATGACCTGTTTAACCCACTCATTCTTCAGTAGGTTGTTCTTTAACCTCCATGTATTTGAGGACTTTCCACATTTTTTCTTGTGGTTGATTTCAAGTTTCATAGCGCTTTGATCTGAAATTATGCATGGTATGATCTTGATCTTTTTGTACCTTTTGAGACTGATTTGTGACCCAGTAGGTGATCTATTCTGGAGAATGTTCCATGTGCACTCAAGAAGAAGGTGTATTCTGCTGCTTTAAGATGAAATGTTCTGAGTATATCTGGAAAGTCCATCTAGCCCAATGTGTCATTCAGAGCCATTGTTTACTTGTTAATTTTGTACTTAGGTGATCTGTCCAATGCTGTCAGTGAGGTACTAAAGACTCCCTACTATTATGGTATTATTATCAGTGAGTTTCTTTATATTTGTTATTAATTGATTTCTATATTTGGGTACTTTCAAGTTGAGTGCATAAATATTAACAATTATTAGGTCTTCATGAATAGATTCCTTAATTATGATACAATGCCACTCTTCATCTCTTGTTACAATATTTGCTTTAAAATCTAGTTTTTCTGATATAAGTATGACTACTCTGGCTTTCTTTTGACATCCACTAGCATGGTAGATGGTCCTTTATCCCCTCACTTTCAATCTGCACGTGTCTTTGGGTCTAAAATGAGTCTCTTGTAGGCAGCATATAGATGGATCTTGTTTTTATCCATTCTGATACTCTATGTCTTTTGATTGGAGCATTTAGTCCATTTACATTCAGAGTCATTATTAAAAGATATGAATTTAATGCCATGTGTTACCTGTAGAGTTGGTGTTTCTGGTGATATTCTCTGGTCCTTTGTAGTCTTGGCTGCCTTGGTCTTATTTTCTCCACTCAAAGAGTCCCCCCTTAAAATTTCTTGCAGGACTGATTTAGTGGTCATGAACTCCTTTAGTTTTTGTTTCTCTGGGAAACTCTTTATCTCTACTTCTATTCTGAATGATAGCCTTGCTGGATAAAGAATTCTTGGCTGCATATTTTTCCCTTTCAGCACATTGAAAATTTCCTTCGACTCCCTTTGGGCCTGCCAAGTTTCAGTGGACAGGTCTCCTGCTAACCTTCTGTGTCTACCCTTATAGGTTAAGGACCTTTTGTCTCTAGCTGCCTTCAGAATTCTCTCTTTATCTTTGTATTTGCAAGTTTTACTACATGTCATGGTGTTGACCTGTTTTTGTTGATTTTGAGGGGAGGTTTCTGTGCTTCTTGGGTTTGAATGCCTGTTTCCTTCCTTGGGTTAGGGGGGGTTCTTAGCTATAATTTGTTCAAATAAACCTTCTCCTTTTTCTCACTCTGCTTCTTCTGGGACTCCTATGATGCAGATACTGTTTCGTTTTATTTTTAATTTTTTAAAACTTACTCATTTTTGAGAGATAGAGACAGAGTGTGAGCAGGGGAGGGACAGAGAGAGGGAGACACAGAATCAGAAGCAGGCTCCAGGCTCTGAGCTGTCAGCACAGAGCCCGCTGTGGAGCTCAAACCCACGTACCGCGAGATGGTGACGTGAGCTGAAGTCGGATACTTAATTGACTGAGCCCCCCACACGCCCTGATATTGTTTTGTTTTATGGAATTACTAGGTTCTCTAAGTTTCCCCTCATGAGCTAATAGTTTCTTTTCAGCTGCATTATTTTCCATAGTTTTCTCTTCTGTATCACCTGTTCTGTCCTCTGCTTCTTCAATCTTCACTGTGACTGTATCCACTCAGTTTTGCATCTCAGTTATAGCATTTTGTACTTCAGCCTGACTATTTGTTGTGTTTTGATCTCTGCAGCAAGGGTTTCTCCGCTGTCTTTTATGCTTTTTTCAAGCCCACCTAGTGGTCTTAAGACTGTTGTTCTAAATTTTTGTTCACATATTGTTTATATCTGTTTTGAGCAAGTAGAGACTGTGATTTTGTTTTGGCCTTTCTTTTGGGGAGAATTCCTCTGTCTTGTCATTTTGGCTGTTTCTGTCTTTTGCATGTTTTAAAAGCTTGTTATATGTGCTGCACCTGAGAGTCCTGCTATATTAAAAAGGGCTCATACACGGTCCAGGACCTGGTACTTCAGGAAGTGTTTCTGGTGTATGCTGTGTGCTCTCTGCTATTGCATTTTTGTTTTGTTTTGTTTTTTAATGTTTTATTTATTTCTAGGAGAGAGAGAGAGAGAGAGAGACAGCGTGAGCAGGGGAGGGTCAGAGAGAGAGGGAGATACAGAATCTGAAACAGGCTCCAGGCCCTAAGCTGGCAGTCAGCACAGAGCCCGACACGGGGCTCGAACCCACGAACCGCGAGATCATGACCTAAGCGAAAGTCGGACGCTTAACCGACTGAGCCACCCAGGTGCCCCTCTGCTATTGCATTTTGGTTGCTCTTTCCCACTGGTCAGTCCTCTGCAGAACTCCTCCTTGTTTGCAGTAGTGGAGTGTTGGGACCTTTAACTAGGTGTGCTTTGATTTGTTAAAATAAGATTTGCATGTGCCATGCTGTCTACCTCCAGCCGTGGTCCGTATGCCAGCCTGCAGATTGATTTCCTGGGTGTTCCTGCTGATCTGACCTCACCCCAGCTGTGTTTCTGTATTCATATTTAAAGTGCATTTCTTGCCACCTCCATATTGTTGGATTTTGCTTTTTTGTTGAGTCTGACAGTATCTGAGTTTTATTTGGAGTATTTAAACCATGTATATTTAATGTAACTATCAGTGTAGTTGGGTTTAAATCTCCCACTTTCCTATTCATTTTTTATTCCTCTTATTTTCCATCCCCCCCCACCGTCACTTTTCCTGCCTTCTTTTTGATTATTTTTGGTATTCCATTTTATCCCATAAACTGTTTTATTAGACATGCCATTTTATTTAAGCTTTTACTGGTTGTATAGTATACCTCCTTAATTTTCCACAGACTACTTTTAAATAATACTGTGTCATGTAAGATACAGTGTAAAACCTGTATAATAATATTCTTTCCTTTTCTCTCTTCCTTCCTTTGTGCTTTTGTTGGCCTATGTTTTACTTCTGCATGTTTTAAACCCTGCAATACATTGTTACTAATTGTGCATTAAATAGAAACAAATTTTAATTAGAAAATAAAATTCCTTATATTTATCCAAGAATTACCAGTTTTAGAGCTTTTTCTTCCTTTGTGTAGCTCAGATTTTCCACCTCTTATCATGTTCTTTCTGCCTAAACAGCTTCCTTTAAACATCTTCTTTTAGTTCAAGATTTTTAGAGGTAAACTGTCTCAATTTTTGTCTGAAAATGCCTTACCTTCCCCTTTCATCTTGGAGGATATTTTCATTAGCTATAGAATTCAGGTTGACAATGTTTTTTCTTTTTTCAGCAAATTTTCTTTTGGCTTCTCTGAGAAGTCAGTGGTCATTTCTATTTGTTCTTTCTTAACTTTGTAATGTGTTTTTTTAAGCTTGTGGCTAATATTAAGACTTTTCTCCTTATCCTTGATTTTCAGCAAATTGATTATGCTGTGTGTGTGTGTGTGTGTGTGTGTGTGTGTGGGTGGGTGGGTGTGGGTGTGTGTGGGTGTGTTTATCCTGCCATGGGTTGGCTGTGCTTCTCAGATCATGCTTGGAAAATTTTCTGCCTTTATTTCTTCAATGATTTTTTTTCCTGTTCCTTTCTCTATCTGCAACTCTAAAAAATGCACATAAAACTGCTTGATGTTGTCTCACAGGTAATTGATGCTCTTTTTCAGTTTTTGTTCAGCTTTTTTCTTTGTGCTTCAGTTAGGATAGTTTCCACTGTGTTCAAGTTTTTATATATGTATTTTTATTCTTCAGTGTCTGATCTACTAAACATATTCAATAAAATTCTCAGTTTTCATATTATCTTTTTCAGCTCTAGAAATTTCATTTATTTCTTCATTTATGGCTTTCATTTCTTTCCTCGTTGTGTTCATGTTGTCTTTAAGTCCTTAAACATATTTGTAAGAGCTGTTTTAAAGTTTTTGTCTCTCAATCCCATCATCTATGTCAGTTCTGGGACTGGTTCCATTGACTTTTATTTTGGTTACAGATTAGGTTTCCCTCCTTTGAACATCTATTTGATTATTGTTGACTAGATGTCGGAAATTGTTACTATTACACTGAAGGGCATCTGTTTTCTGCTGTTAGAGGGTTTGTTTATCCTTCAGGTAGCTAAATTAACTCTGGACCCCCTTAATGATTTGGATGCTTATTTTTAGTGTTTCCTGAGATGAGCTTTATTAAATAAGATTATGGGTCTAGAGTAGTTCTTGCTCTTAGTGCTAGCTTAGCCTTACTATTAAGGTACGGCTCTGGGGTCTCTGTGGAATATCTCAAGTATTCATCAAACCCTTTCTCCCCTATTTGGTTAAATATTGAATCCTCTGGAAGTTGAGGAATTGTTCAGCTTAAACGTCTCTGGTAGTTGTCTTTGCCCTACTTCATTGAGTTTCACTTTGCATATACGTAGGTGAGCATCTAGTTATTCACTCTATGACCTCCCTAAAGCAATGTCTAGAGCTCTTTCTGTGTACATCTCCTTTCTCAATGATATCATAACTAGAAAATATCAGCTGCCTCACCTGCCCAAACTTTTAGCTTAGGCTCCCCAATTCACTGAGATACTGTGCTTTGCTTGGGTACTGCTTTCCTGTACCATGGTCTGGAAAATGCCTCTAGAAAGAAAGCCTGGGAAATTGTATGGCCTTTAATTCCTTTCTCTTAGGGATTATATTCCTATACTGCCCTTCGTCCAATGTCTGAAGATATCTTTTTCATATATTTTTCCAGTTTTCTAATAGTTTTCAGCAGGAAGGCATGTCTAGTACATTATGATTGGATGAAGAATTTCCCTGCATAATTTTTTAAAACAACTTTATTGAGATTTAAAGCACCAATTCATCCATATGATTCAATGGTTTTTTTAATATAGTCACAAGTATGTGCAACTGTTACTGCAGTCAATATTAGAACATGTTTATCACCTCAAAAAGAAATCCTGTACCCTTTTGATATTCGCCTTTTCCCCTTCATCTTCCCACCAGCCCTAAGCAACTACTAATCTCCTTTATATATCTATAGTTTTGCTGATGAACTTCCCAATGGAATATTATATGTGACCTTTTATGACTGGCTTTTTTTTTTTTTTTTTACTTAGCATAATGTTTTTAAGGTTCATCCATGTTGTGCATATATTAGTATTTCATTACTTGTTATGGTCAGATAATATTCCATTGTATGGAAGTGCCACATTTTGTTTATCCATTCATGGAGAACTTTTTAAGGTATTAATTAGATATTTCTCCTCATGTTTTTCTTGTTGTCTCCATTCAAACAGTTATTAGGCTTTTTGGATTATTTCCGCAGAGGAATCATTTGGTAGGACAGAAAATACAGGTTCTACTTTTTAGAATTCTGGTTTTTGCTTTTAAAACCTCACTAAATAGAAGGGGTGTGAGAAAGGGTGACTTTAGACTACAGGAGGAATGTGAAAGCCTCTCCTCATTCCCTCAATGCGCCCTGGAATGATACTGTGTTTCAGGAGAGGAATGTCTTTGCTGGTGATGTTAGACCACATGTGCGATACTGTGATTTATAAGAAATATATATTTGGTCAAGATGGTCATCTGAATGCCCAACATATATTTCTCATATATATTTATTTGGTCTTTGTCTGTGGTTCCTGGCCCACCGCAACCAAAATGCTTGGGATTCCCTGAGTGATAAGAGCAAAATGCTTCAGACCCTTACAGGTGAAATGCTGTCTTTTTATTCCTAATAAATCCCTTTCCATCACAACTGGGTTTATGTTAATGAGGTTACTTTCAGAAAGCACCTAAGGATGGGGCCTGGTTGCCAGGGTAACCAACAATAAAGAGAGAGCTGGAACTTTTGAGTCTCACCCACCCCTTCCTGGGGAGGGGGAAGGAGTGGAGTTGAATCAATTACCAATGGCCAGTAATTTAATCAGTCATGCCCATGTAATGAAGCCTCCATAGAAACCCAAATGAAAGGTTTTGGAGAGCTGCTGGGTTGGTGAGCCGGGAAGTTTCCAGGTGTTAACACGCTGGGCCGCAACTCCACTTGGACCTTGCCCTGGGTATTTCTTCATCTGGCTGTTGAATCATATTCTTTCATATTGTTTACTATCCTTTGGAATAAACTGGTAATCTAATGAGTAAATGGGTTTTCTGAATTCTGTGAGCTGCTCTAGCTAGTTAATTGAACCCAAGAAGGGTGTCATGGGAACCTTTGATTTGTAAGCAGTTGGTTAGAAGCACAGGGGATACTCTGGACTTGGGATTGGCATCTGAAGTGGGGGGGGGCGGGGGGCAGTCTTGTGGGATGGACTCCTCAACTTGAGGGATCTGAGTCTCCAGGTAGATAGTGTCAGAACTGAGTTGAGTTATAGGACACCTGGCTGCTGTCTGAGAATTCTTTGGATGATTGGCGGGAAAAACTCTCCCACATCTCAGAATTAGTGACCAGAATCATTAACAGGTATGAGATTTTCAGCCCCGTCAAAGATTCCAGTTTCCCATACCGGGCCCAAAAGCCTCATAAAGTGACCGAAATAAACTATTTGCTTTAGCGGGGCCTGTGCGGAGGAGGACAGAAGAACAGAGGGGTGTCCCAACGCTGTGCACTGTGTGAAGCCCTGGAAAGTTAGCAGAAGCCTCAGGCACAGCCCCAAGAATGATTGCAGCTGAATTTCCTACCAAGTCCTAATGCCCGGGGGAGTGGACATTAAGTTGAGTGTACAGAAAATGAGATTTGTTGAATCTTGCACACCGATTTTAAACCCGAGATTAGGGTATATTCCACCTATTTGAATTCATTGACGTAAAAAATACTGTGCAAATGCTGTACAAATAAAATATGATTCAAAGTGTCAGGACAGCCTACTTAGAAAAACATTTTATACTCTGCCTTTATATGCCCCTCCTTAGTCTGTGAGCTTTCCAAAGTACAAAGTTTCTGTGTGACTCCTTTGCAGTTAAGTAAGTAGGCTTATTATGCATCCTGACATTCTTTACCTTTTCTCCCAAAACAACTTAGACCAGAGCTTAAAGTTTGGTGAAACAAAATGCTTTTAATTTTATAATTTTATACTTGAGGCTGAACTGATTATCTCACAACCACAAAAAAAAGTCAACAAGTTAGGTAAAACATTGAAGGCAAATTAAAAAAAAAAAAGCAAACAGGCTTCCCCCGTTATTTATACCCGAGGATTGTGGCTCTGTCGATGACATAAGCAGCAAACTGGCCAGAGTCGCAAAAGATGAGCATGTGGGGGTGCTGGCGCGCTCCGCGGTCTCCGCACGTGGGGTCCAGAGCTCACCCAGCGCTGGACTCGAAGCGATCGCACTGAAGCGCTTAGCTGGTTTCGACTGCGGTCGCGTCGGAAGAACGGCCGGGTCCTTCCTGACTGCTCCCCCGGTGCTCTAGCTGGGAAAACGCGTACCCGTCTGCGGGGGAAGCACAGGGGATCCGTCGGGANCAGTTCAACCGCGGCGCCCAGCCCCCGGGGCTTTCCTTCCTCCCCTTCCCTTACCACTCACAGACTCCGTCACCACCCAAGGTGGAAGTTTGACCTTAGTTTAGAACTACCCGAGTGGGGGCGCCTGGGGCGGCTCAGTCAGTNGTTACCCGAGTGTTTCCCGTGTGGACCCATGGGTGCTCCGAGTGACTCTGGGGACAGGGTGTGTGGGGCGGGGGGGGACCTGCGGGTGTGGCAGGAAAACCCACAGGAAGGATTTCGGGGCCTTCAGAGGCCGCCCCTTCGGAGTCCGGGCGCTTCGTGCCAGCCACGCAAACAGCCAAAGATGGAAAAGCTGCTCTCCCTTCGCTTCTATGTTAACCGTTCTAACCCCGCAGACCAGGAGGGGTGCAGCCCTGAGCAGCTACCCCGCAGCCGCCCTTCCTCAGCGGGAGGCCTGGAGCGTTTTCAGCTGTCTCCCCGTTCAGATGGCCGCACTGAACCTGTTTTCTTCTTGGTTTTAATTCTTTTTTTTAATAATTTTTTTTTACATTTATTTTTGAGAGACAGAGAGAGAGCATGAATGAGGAAGAAGCGGAGAGAGAGGGAGACACAGAATCCGAAACAGGTTCGAGGCTCTGAGCTGTCAGCACAGAGCCCCACGCGGGGCTCGAACTCACGAACAGTGAGATCACGACCTGAGCCGAAGTGACTCCTGCATTAAGCACTTCATCCCTCAGTTTGACAGACAGACAGACAGACAGACAGATCCGTTAACACTCCGTCCTGCCTGTAATGACCCCGATAGCACGCAGTGCCGAAAAGGTAGAGACAGTGCAGCTCAGAGACGGTCACCAACCGGCTGGAGCTCCAGGCAGAGCTGGGACGCGGCCGCCCGTCTACCTGACTTCCCCATCTCTGCTCTGGAGCCGAACAGTGTGGCACTTTGGAACGGGACAGCCCGAGGCTCCGATCTGACTCCCACCCACTGCTAGTGCTATAATCTAAGGCAAGGGATAAATCTGCTGACACACCATTTCCTCCTCTGCAAAATGAGGATTCATTCAGTTAACCTGCCACTCAACAAGTGTTTAATAACCGTCTCCACGTGGTGGCTCCAAATGTTCAGTGCGGTGAAGGCCAAGTAGTTAACAGTGGCCAGAATCGCAGTTTTATGTGCTCCGTAAATGTTGGTCCCATTTTGTCCGTACTTACAGTTACTGTGGGACAGATGGAAGAAGGAGTGGCTCTTTCTGGTATGTATCGTTCTGCTTGGACTCATTAGTCACTTAGCTCATTCAGTAAGGTCTGTATTTTGTCTACTATGTACAAGCATTCTTAGAATAAATTAGTAAAGCAAAAATCCTTCCTGTTACGGAGTTACATTCTAGCAATAGTGACACATAAATAAGCATGATAATAAGCACATAACACGAAGTTAATCGTGTGGTATCCAAGAGCGTACTAAAGAGCTATGAAGAAAAAAAAAAAGTAAACTGAATTCAGGGGTGGGGTTGCGAAGCAAGAAAGCGCTGAAGGTAGGCTCCATTAAGAAGGTGATATTTGGACAAAGACTTGAAGGAAGTGAGAGAAGTGACACGGATATATTTGCTTTCTGGCTATAAGTGCTGGCCAGTGCAAAGGCCCTGAGGCAAGAGTGAGCATTCCTGATATATTATGAGAAGAGCACAGAGGATGGAGTGGAATGAAGGAGGAAGAAGATTGGATGACACTAGGGAAGTAACGGGGTCCAGATCAACGAAGTCCTCTGTGGCCGTTGCAAGGCTTTTACGTCGAATGGGATAGATAACCCTTGCGGGATTTCGAGCAGAAAACTGGTGTGCTTGTGCGGATGTAATTTCAAATGCATCACTTTGGCTGCTGTACGAGAGTCAACGGTAGCTGCTGCAGGACATTAGTTAAGCGGCTGTGGAAGGAGTGCAGCCAGGTGATGGTGGTCCGGACCAGGGTGTGGGTGAGGAGAGGTCTCTGAGCACAGTGTGGCGGCGGGCCATCTGCTGTGTTAGAGGGATCAAGACCGAGCCGTTGGAGGCATGCGGTTGTTTTCAGGTGAAGGCTGCAGACGGAGCAGGCTTGGTGGGAGGGAAACCGGGGAGGTTTTGGACATCGCTGCTGGCCTTGACTAGGCGAGCGTCCGTGGAGAGGAAGGACTGGACGCTTAACGGAGGGGGCTTAGGAGAGACCGGGAGAAGGGGATTTGGAGACCATGGGGACAGGCGCTTCGACCGAGACCTGTCGCTGCAAAGGAGTGCGGTGCAGTGAAGCACACTCTGCGGGGTAATGTGTGGTCCAGAGCGAGTTGTCCTTTTCCAGACAACCTTTTGTGTGCTGGTGAGAACGATCTAATACAGAGGAGAGTGGAAAGTGGGGACGTAGGAGATGAATGAAAGGGGCTCTTGGGGACACAAGAGCAAATGGAGCCAGAGGCTCGCGCCCTGGAGGGAGAGCCAGTGTGTGGATACAGGCGGGCGGGTAGCGGGAAGGTAGAGCCCGTGGGTGGGGCCAGCGGGCAGGTGAGGAGGGGGCCGGAGCCCCTGGATGCCCATTTCTGGGCTGAAGAAATCAAGGCCATCAGCTGGGACAGAGGATGGGAGAGATGTTAGCCAAATTTTTAAGACCTCTGCTGTCCTTTGTTTTCTTTTTTTTTTTTTAATGTTTTTATTTCTGAGAGAGAGAGAGAGAGAGAGAGAGAGAATCTGAAACAGGCTCCAGGCTCCGAGCCAGCACAGAGCCCAACGCAGGGCTCGAACCCACAGACCGTGAGATCATGACCTGAGCCGAAGTTGGTCGCTTAACCAACTGAGCCCCCCAGGCGCCCCTGTCCTTTGTTTTCTTGTCCTGGTTCATCTTCTCTTTCCCTTTGGTCACCTTTCAACTGCTGTTTCCTGAATATCTCCCGGGGGAGGGAAAGCACGGTGGCGGGCACAGCACGGGAAGAAGTAATGCATGTGTGTGCAAAAGAGACACAGCCATCAATCCAGAGAAACACAATCTGTGATATAAAAAGTAGACAATAAGGGGCCCCTGAGGGGCTCAGTCTGTTAAGTGAAACACTTGGTGAAACAAGTGAAACTCTTGGTTTCAGCTCAGGTCATGATCTCATGGTTCGTGGGATCGAGTCCCACATCAGGCTCTGCGCTGTTGGTGCAGAGCCTGCTTGGGGTTCTCTCTCTCCCTCTCTCTCTGTCTCTGTCTCTATGTCTCTCTCCCTCCCTCTTTCTCAAATAAACTTAAAAAAATAGACAATAGAATTTTAAAATCCTACAACTTTCCACAAACACCTTGGCCGGAAAGGAGGGCCAGTTAGTCCCCACAAATACCACGAATGCCGCATGTTTGTATTACCTTTGTGTTTGACTTGTTCTCTGGATAGTTGGCAGAGAACTATCTGTCTCACATTACCCAGACATGGGTCACTTGTACCTAAGCATTGCATCTAGGGACCTCTTGGATGCATTTCTTTTTGAAGGAAGGGAAAATGAAATAACTTTTAACGGTTTTCGTGCCCACTGTGGGCCAAGTTAACATCACACCCCCAATAAGGGCGTGTAAGTTTTCTAAAAGTATACATTATTTGGAGTCAAAGACCACTTGTCCATTTTCAGTGGCGTGCTGGGTATCTGTCAGAAGATCTTGAAAACGTGAGGATGTTAGATTGAAGGACGCTCTCCTTGAGGGATGGGAGACCAGGAATTGCTTCAGACCACACTTGCTCTAGGCCAAGAACATTAGTTTCATGAACCCAGTTGAGCCCTCCTGCTGTATGAGAACTACCTTACCTTTTTTAAAAAAAATACATAATACTACAGGTAGTTTAAAAAAAAAAAACTATGGTAAAATACAGGTAACATAAAATCTACCATCCAGTGATGTTTCCGTGTACAGTCCAGCGGCACCGAGTGCCTTCACCGGGCTGCGGGGCCATCACCAGGCTCCAGATGCAGACCTCGCTCCATCTTCCCAGGCTGAAACTCCATACCCATTAAACACGGAGTCCGCATTCTCCCACCCCGGGCCCCTGCTAACCCCCACTCTGCCTTCTCTCTCTCTGGACTTGAGTACTGTAAGTACCTCATACCAGTGGAATCATACAGTACTTGTCTTTTTGTGTCTGGCTCCTTTGGCTCGGCTCAACAAGCACCTAACATTTAATTACTCGTCCTTGTCCGTAGGAGGAGACTCGGCGCAGCGGCCTGCTTTACCGCACCCCTACTTACGTGGGGCACTGCGATCAACGGATTCGTCCTGGAAGACAACCTGGTGCAGCTGGCTGGGTAGAGGCAGCTGAGGGTGTTTTGTCTTCATCCTATGAGTAAACAGGTCATAACCTGGCTTTAGTTCACTGGACAAGGAAACGGAACAGAACAGACCAAGGTGCAAGGTAAAAGAAAACAAGTCTTCCTCACGTTTTAGAGCGTGTTCATGTATTTAAAATAAAGTCGAGAACTGGTATTATCCAGACGCTCAACAAGGTGCTGCTTCTACAATAGGGTTGTGCTTGTGAACATTGCTTTATAGGCAGCTCTCCTAACTGCCCTTCGCCAGGACGTGAACTGAACCCCAAGTGGCCGGGCAGCCCTCTGGCCTCCCAGAGCACCTCAGAGATGTGACGATGTGCGTTTTAAAAATCTTTGTCTCAACTTCCTGTTCTAACAGCAAAGCCTTAACCTATACTGGATCAAGATTCTGAACAATGTCTATCAGGAAGGGTCAGCTCTAGCACAAGGCTTATTGTGAGACTGGAAACCCCAAGTTCAATGCTCTCTAAATTCCAAAGAGTGGGGTCATTGTGGGTAAACACAGTAGCATAATTAGAGAAGTCTGTGGTTTCTTCTCTTTTTTTTTCTCTATAAGCTGAAAGATGGGCTAAAAAAAATACCCATGTGGCCTGACCTCATCTGTTTTCTCGCTCCTAAGATGTCGCTAGGCCAGAGGGGCCTTCTGCTGTTTGGGGATTTGCCGTGTGTGATGAACTGTAGCTGCTTTCAACAGCCACAACAGGGCTTCAGTACCATGTCCTCCTGCAGGAAGAAGGTCTTCTGAGCCAGCTGCCCTTCCACGGCTCAGAGGAAGGTTTCTAGAATTGCCTGAAGCAGCAGCTCCTGGGTGATGTGGCCCAGAGGTGATTGATTGCACAGCGGGGGTGGCCTTCGGAATAGTTGGCCACGGCTTCCCCCTCTGAATTTGCCTCTAGAAGGTTACCCACCAATAATGTCCTAAACCAGGTTTTTAAAAAAATTAAGTGTAAAAAACAAGGTGGAAATTTTCCAACGTAGCTAAGAGAGTCAGATTAGAATTTTACTTTTGCTCATGTACCTAGGAGCTGAAGAGCATTTGGCTCTGGGCTTTCTAGAATCCATTTACTCATTTGCATTCCCTTCTTCTCTTCCTCTCTCTCTCTCTCTCTCCTTCCCTCCCTTTTCCTTTCCTTCTCTGTTTGTCTCTGTTACAATTGGTACAGATAAAACATTTACATGGTTAAAACTTTAAAGAGAAAATACAAAAGGTACAGAATAAACATTCTGCTTTTCTTTCCCCATCTTCCTGGTTCCTCATTGGCCATCACTCGTAGTGCTTTCTTAGATAATTTTGCAGAGATGCTTTCTAAGAAAAAGTGCTCATATATTACTATCCTGGCCCTTTTGCACTAAAGGTTGCATAGTGTACACAGCGTCTGACATATGACTTTTTCTGTTAATTTATCCTGGATTCATTTGTATCTCAGTACCCAGGAGCTTCCTAACTCGTTTTCACAGCTCAGGAGTATTTTAGCATGAGAACATACCACAGCTATCTATGGGTGTTCCTAAGTGTTTGCTGTTCCAAATACTGTTGCAATCGCTAACATTGGTATGTATGCGAGTATTTTCAGGATGGGAAGGGGGTGGTATATTCCCAGAAGCGGAATTACCGATTCAAAGGCCATATGCAAATATATTTCTGATAGATATTGCCAAATTAACTGCCATAATTCTTTACTTCCCCATACTTTCACCAACCAAGGGTGGCCAATGAAGACAGATGAGAAATATCCTTCCTGTGTACTGCGCATTTTCATTTCTTACTATGAGTAAAGTTGAGAGTATTTCAATGCGCTTAAGAATCTTTAGTATTTCCTTTTATTTCCTTGTCTGTGAACTGTTTTGTGAACATAATTTTGTCTATTTGAGTGCTCTCTCTTTTGAGAGGCTGGGCTAGAGGTTTGTCAATTTTGTTTATTTTTTCCAAAAAACCACCTCGGTTTCATTGATCTAGTCAGCTGCTTCTTTGGTTTCTATATTGTTTATTTCTGCCCTGATTTTTATTATTTCTCTTCTCCTACTGGGTTGGGGGTGCTCTTGTTGCTCTGACTCTAGTTCCTTTAGGTGAGCTGTTAGATTTTGTACTTGTGCATTTTCTAATTTCTTCAAATAGGCCTGGAGAGCAGTGTGCTTTCCTCTTAGGACTCCCTTTGCCACATCCCGTGGAGTTTGGATTGTAGTATTTTCATTTTCATTTGTTTCCATATATTTTCAAATTTCTTCTCTTATTGCCTGATTGGCCCATTTATTCTTTAGTAGGGTGTTCTTTAACCTCCATGTTTTTGGAGGTTTTCCAGACTTCTTCCTGTGATTGATTTCAAGTTTCATAGCATTGTGATCTGAAAGTGTGCATGGTATGATCTCAATTCTTTTATATTTA
The DNA here is from genome assembly GCF_008692635.1 of Crocuta crocuta. Taxonomy (NCBI): domain Eukaryota; kingdom Metazoa; phylum Chordata; class Mammalia; order Carnivora; family Hyaenidae; genus Crocuta; species Crocuta crocuta. Next base: position 4,566,553 of record NW_027532842.1, on the reverse strand, counting down.
TTCAGGCCTGCTTTATGTCCCAGTATGTGATCTATGTTGGAGAATGTGCCATGCACACTTGAGAAGAAAGTGAATTACCTGGCCTCAGGATGTAGAATTCTAAATATAGCTGTCAAATCCATCTGGTCCAATGTGTCATTCAAGTCCATTGTTTCTTTAGTGATTTTCTGTCTAGTTGCTCTATCCATTGCTCTAAGTGGAGTATTAAAATCCCCTGCTATTAGCACATTCTTGTCCATAAGATTGTTTCTGTTTTGTGATTGTTTTATATATTTAGGTGCTCCCATATTTGATGCATAGTCATTTATAATTGTTAGCTCTTCCTGATGGTTAGAGCCTGTAATAATTATATAATGCCCTTNTTATCTCTCCTTCTATTCTTAATGACAGGCTTGCTGGATAGAGAATTCTTGGGTACATATTTTTCTGTTCATCACATTGAAGATCTCCTGCCATTCCTTTCTGGCCTGCCAAGTTTCAGTAGATACGTCTGTCACCACTCTGATAGGTTTCCCTTTGTATGTGAGGGCCCTTTTCTCCCTAGCTCCTCTCAGAATTCTCTCTTTATCCTTATATTTTGCCAGTTTCACTATGATATGTTGTGTAGATGATCGATTCACATTACATCTAAGGAGAGTTCTCTGTGCCTCTTGGATTTCAAGATCTGTTTCCTTCCCCAGATTGGTGAAGTTCTCTGCTTCAGCACCTTTCCCTCTCTCTTCCTCTTCTGGAATTCCTATGATATGGATATTATTCCATTTGGTTGTGTCGCTGAGCTCTTGAACTCTCCTTTCATGTTCCTGGATCAGTTTGTCTCTATTTTCCTCAGCTTCCTCTTTTTATATAATTGTGTCTTCTAAATCACTTATTCTCCTTTCTGCTTCTTCAGTCCGTGCATTGGATGCCTCCATTTTATTTTGCATCTCATTTATTGCATTTTTTAATTCATCACAACTATTTTTAAGCTCCACAGTCTTTGTAGCAATAGTTTCTCTGGTGTCTTCCATGCTTTTTCAAGCCCACTTTTTCAAGTGATTAATTTTATGACTGTTGTTCTAAATTCTTGTTCAGTTATGTTGCTTATATCTGTTTTGAGCAGTTCTTCAGCTGTCATTTCTTCCTGGAATTTCTTTGGAGGAGAAGTCTTCCGTTTCGTCATTTTGGTTAGCTTTCTGTCTCTTGTTAGTTTTAAAAGCTTGTTATGCACTCTGCACCTGTGAGCGCTGCTGTATCAAAGAAGGCTCTTTGACTCTCCAGGGCCTGTCCATTCAGAAAGAGTTCTTTGAATGGTGTCTCTCGGTCTCCCGTTGAGACCCTGGTTATTTTATTTTCCTATTCATAGCGGTACTTGGAACTCTCCACCATGTGTACTTTGGCTTGTTCCTTGAGGTAGCCACTATAAGGTTTTTTCAGCAGACTCTGTCTCCTTTTTCTCCCTAACTCCTGGATTCTGTAAGGGTTCCTGTGGCTTCAGGCCTTCTCCGTTTGAGAGATGGGGGCGAGTGTGATGTACGGAGCTCCCTACTTCTCCGCCATCTTGCCTCTTTCCACCATTGCATTTTGATAAGAAGTGCATGGACTCTAAAGATGGCATTGGGTAGTATGTAGATTTTAACGTTAACTCTTGTGACCTGTGAACACAGGATATCTTTCCATTTCTTTGTGCCCACTTTAATTTCTTTCATCGGTGTGGTCTAGATTTTGTTATTAGGTCTTTCACTTCCTTGGTTAAATGTTCCTATTTATTTTATTGTTTTTGATGCTATTGTAAATGGGATTGTCTTATTTTCACATAGTTTATTGGTAGTGTATAGACATGCAGCTGATTTTTGTATATTGATTTTGTATCCTGCAATTTCCCTGAATTTGTTTATTCTAATAGTATTTTGTTGGCTTCTTAAGGATTTGCTATCTCCAAGCTCATATCATCAGCAGAGACAGTTTTACCTCTTCCTTTCCAATTTGCATGCCTTTTTTTTTTCTTGCCTAATTACTCTGCTGTCTAGGACTTTCAGTGCACTGTTGAATAGAAGTGGTGAGAGTGGGCATCCTTGCTTTTTTGTGTGATTTTAGAGAAAAAGCTTTCAACCTTTTACCATGGAGCATGATGTTACTCGTGGGTTTGTCATATATGGTCTTTATTCTGCTGAGTTGTGTTTCTTCTATACTCAGTTTGTTGAGAGCTCTTAACATGAAAGAATGTTGAATTTTGTCAAATGCTTTCTCTGCATCTATTGAAATAATCATGATTTTTGTCTTTTATTCTATTAATGTGGTGCGTCACATCTATTGATTTGTGGACGGTGAACCATTTTTGCATTCCTAGAATAAATCCCACTTGATCATGATATATGGGCATCTTAACGTGGGTTAGGTAGTATTTTTTGAAAATTTTTGCATTTATATTCAACAGGTATATTGGCCTTTAGTTCTCTTGTAGTATTTTACCTGGCTTTGGTATCAGGGCAATGCTGGCCTGGTGAAAGGAGTTTGGAAGTGCTTCTTCCACTTCTATTTTTTTGGAAGAGTTTGAAAGGGATTGGTAAATGCTCTGTAGATTTCACCAGTGAAGCCATCTAGTCCTGGACTTTTACTTGTAGCAGCTTTTTCATTACTGATTAAATTGCCTTTTTTGAGTCTATTGAAATTTTCTTCATTTTTTAAAAAGTGAGCTATAATTGACTTATAACATTTAGTTTCACTTGTACAGCATAATGATATGTATAATCACCACAAGTCTAGTTAGCATCCATACGTGGGTAGTTTTTTTTTTTTTCTGGTGATGAGTACTTTTAAGTTATACTATCTTACTATTTTTAAATAGTACTATTAACTATAGTCACCATGTTGTACATTACATCGCCATGACTTATTTATTTTATAAATGTAAGTTTTCACCTTTGACCCTCATCACCAATTTCACCCTGCCCCCATCCCTACCTCTGGCAGCCACCAATCTGTTCTCGGTATCCATGAGTTTGGTGTTATGTTTTGTTTAGATTGTACATATAACTGACTATTTGTCTTTCTCTATCTGACTTATTTCATTTAACATAATGCCCTCAGGGTCCATCCATGTTGTCACTAACGGTAAAATTTCCTTCTTTATTATAATTGAATAGTTTTCCGTTTTACATACATATATAAAATGTGTATACATGTATACATATATGTATATACATATACGTATATATGTGTATACGTACACACACACACACACATATATATATATATAGACACACACACACACACNAACTGACTATTTGTCTTTCTCTATCTGACTTATTTCATTTAACATAATGCCCTCAGGGTCCATCCATGTTGTCACTAACGGTAAAATTTCCTTCTTTATTATAATTGAATAGTTTTCCGTTTTACATACATATATAAAATGTGTATACATGTATACATATATGTATATACATATACGTATATATGTGTATACGTACACACACACACACACACACATATATATATATACACACACACACACACACACACACCTTTTCTTTATTCATCCAGTGATGGACATTTAGATTGTTTCAATATCTTGGCTATTGTAAATAACGCTACAATGAACATGGGGGGGGTGCGCAGATATTTCTTTAACATAGTGATTTTGTTTCCAAAAGTGGAATTTCTGAATCACATGGTGTATCTAATTTTAATTTTTTGAGGAACCTCCATACTGTTTTCCATAGTGGCTATACTATGTTTCATTCCCAACAACAGTGCATAGGGTTTCCTTATTTCCACATCTTGCCAATCCTTGTTATTTCTTGCTTTTTTGATAATAGCTGTTCTAACAGGTGTGAGGTGATATATCATTGTGGTTTTGATTTGCCTTTCCCTGATGATTAGTGACGTTGAGCACCTTTCCACATACCTGTTGGTCATCTGTATGTCTTTGGGAAAATGTCTATTCAGATCTTCTGATAGTTTTTTAAATTGGATTGTTCGAGTTTTGCTATTGAGTTATAGGAGTTCTTCATATATTTTGGATATTACTCCTTTATCAGATAGGATTTGCAAACATTTTTTCCCATTCTTTAGGTTGCTGTTTCATTTTGTTGATGCTTTCCTTTGCTACGCAGGAGCTTCCTTGTTTTCTGTAGTCCTACTTGTTTGTTTTTGTTATTGTTGCCTTTGATTTTGGTGTCAAATCAATAAATATCACTAAGACCAATAACAAGGAGCATACCTTTTCTGTTTTATTCTAAGAGTTTTATGGTTTTAGGTCTTACAGTCTTTAATCCAGTTTGAGTTAGTTTTTGTGTATGGTGAAGACAGTGGTCCAGTTTCATTCTTTTGTATGTCGTTGTCCAGTTTTCCCAACATGTTTATTGAAGATAAATGTATATTTTTGGTGCCTATATTGTAAACTAACCAACCACATAGGTGTGGGGGTGTTGCTAGACTCTCTATTATGTTTTATTGATCTGTGTGTTTTTATGCCGTATCATAGTGTTTTGCTTACTATAGCTTTGTAATGTAGTTTAAAATCAGAAGTGTGATGCCTCCAGCTTTGTTGTTCTTTTTCAAGATTGCTATGGCTATTCAGGGTCTTTTGTTATTCCATACAAATTTTTGGATTGTTCTAATACTGTGAAAAATGCCATTGGAATTTTGATAAGGATTGCATTGGATCTGTAGTTTGCTTTAAGTAATATGCACATTTTAACAATATTAATTCTTCTAATCCATAACCATAGAATATTTTTCCATTTGTTTGTGTCCTCCTTCATTTCTTTTATCAGTGTCTTACGGTTTTCAGTTTATAGTTCTTTGCCTCCTTGGTTAAATTTATTCTTAGTTATTTTTATGTAATTACTCTATTTAATACGATTATGAATGGGATTGTTTTCTTAATTTATCTTTCAGATAGTTTGTTATTCGTGTTTATTTTTTAAAAATTTTTAATGTTTTATTTATTTTTGAAAGAGAGAGAGAGAGAGACTATGTGTGTGTGTCGTAGATAGAGGGAGATACAGAATCCAAAGACAGGCTCTAGGCTCTGAGCTGGCTGTCAGCACAGAGCCTGACATGGGGCTCGAACACACGAACCATGAGATCATGACCTGAGCCAAATTCGGACGCTTAACCAACTGAGCCACCCAGGCACCCCGTTATTCATGTTTAGAAACACAACTAATTAGGGATGCCTGGGTGGCTCAGTTGGTTAAGTGTATGACTGAGGCTCAAGTCATGATCTCGTGGTTTTTGAGTTCGAACCCCGCATCAGGCACAGAGTGTGGAGCTTTCTTCGGGTTCTGTGTCTCTCTCTGCCACTCCCCTACTCATGCTTTCTCTCTCTCTCTCTCAAAAGTAAATAAACACATAAAAATTAAAAAAGAAATACAGCTGATTTTTATATATTGATTTTGTATTCCGTGATACAAATTACTGAATTTATTTCAACAGGTTTTTGATGGAGTGTTTAAGGTTTTCTGTATATAATATCATGTCTTCTGCATATAGTGACAGTTTTACTTCTTCCTTTCCAATCTGAATGAACTCCCTCCCCTACTTTTGTTTTGCTTACTTGGCTCTGGTTACGACGTACAATACTATATTGAATAAAAGTGGTAGGAGTGGGCTTCCTTATCATGTTCCTGATCTTGGAGGCAGGGGTTTCAGCTTTTCACTGTTGAGTATGTTAGCTGTGGGCTTGTCATATGTTGAGACCTTGTCATACGTTGTCATAGCTGTGGCCTTTATTATGTTGAGGTACATTCCCCCATACCCAATTTGGTGAGAGTTTTTATCATGAAAGGATGTTGAATTTCATCAAGTGCTTTCTCTATATTTATTAAGATAAGCATATGGTTTTTATCCTTCATTTTGTTACTGTGATGTACCGCATTGATTAATTTGTTGCTGTTGACCCATTATTGCATCCTTGAAATAAATCCCTCTTGATCATGGTGTATGATCCTTTTAAATTATTGTTGAATTTGGTTTGCTGATATTTTGTTGAGAATTTTGTATGTATGTTCATCAGGGATCTTGGCCTATAATTTTTGTTTCTGGTACTATCCTTCTCTGGTTTGGTATCAGAGTAGTGAAGATCTTGTAAAATGTTCTCTTTTCTTCAGTTTTTTGGATGAGTTTGGTAAGGATTAGTATCAGTTCTTCTTTTAATGTTGGTAGAATTTACCAGTGAAGCCTGGTCCTGGACTTTTGTTTATTGGGAGGTCTTTGATTATTGATTCGGTTTTCTTAATGGTAATTGGTTTGTTCCTATTTTCTATTTCTTCATGATTCATCTTGGTAGACTGTATTTGTTTCTAAAATTTACCAAGAAAAAAAAAATTTACCCATTTCTTCCAAGTTGTCCAATTGTTGGTATGATCATAGTAGTGCTTCATGGTCCTCAGTATGTCTGTGGTATCAACTGTAATGTCTTTCTTTTTTCTTTTTCAAATTTCTTTTTATTTTTCAACATGACCTTAACTTTAAAAGGCATCAGGGTACAAACACCATAAAGTCATTCATTAAAATATTTAGTTGAACTGATGGCAGTATAATACAGTGTATTTCATATGGCTTCTTCATCTTGGCAAGGCAACTAATCAGGCAGGGGTTTTTTCTTTCTCAAATTTTTATTTAAATTCCAGTTAGTTAACATACAGCATAATATTAGTTTCAGGTATAGAATTTCTGATTTGAATTCTCTCTCTTTTTCTCTTCATGAGTCCAACCAAAAGTTTGTTTGTTTTTTGAAAAACACAGCTGTTTTTGTTTTCCTTCCTAAAATAGTTTATTGTCAAGTTGGTTTAAATATAACACCCAGCGCTCATCCTAACAAGTGCCCTGTTAATGGATCCTTTTCTATTGTGTTTTTATCTCTATTTCATTTATTTCTGCTCTGACCTGTGTTATTTCCTTTCTTCTGCTAAGTTTAGGCTTAGTTCTTCTTTTTCTGGTTACTTAAAGGGTAACGTCAGATTGTTTGAGACGTCTTTTGTATCTTAACGTTGTCAATTATTGCAATGAACTTCCCTCTGTAGACTTGCCTTTGCTGCACCCCTTAAGTTTAGTATGTTGTCTTCCCATTTCCATTTGTTTTCAGACATGTTTTTATTTCTTTTTTTATTTCTCTTTTGACCCATTGCTTGTTAATAGAATATTGTTTAATCTCTACAAATTGTGAATTTTCTAGTTTTCTTCTTGTAATTGATTTCCAGTTTCATAGCATTGTGGTTGGAAAAGATGCTGATATGATTTCAGTCTTCTTAAATACATTAAGACTTGTTTGGGGAGCTTAATGTATGATCTGTCTTCGAGGTTGTTCGATTTGCACTTGAGAAGAATGGATATTCTCTTGCTTTGAGATGGAATGTTCTATGTGTATTTTTTAAGTCCCTCATCTAACAAGACATTTAAGGTCAATGTTTCCTTGTTGATTTTCTGTCTAGGAGATCTATCCACTGATGAAATAGTAGGGTATTAGAGTCCCCTACTATTATAGTGTTGCTGTCTATTTCTTCTTTTGGGTTTGTTAATATTTGCTTTATATATTTAGTACTTCTATGTTGGGTGCATAAATATTTACAAATGTTATATCCTTTTTTCTGGATTAACCCTTTTTTCATTATGTAATGCCTTTCTTTGTCTCTTGTTTTTATTTTAAAGTCTATTTTGGGGCGCCTGGGTGGCTCAGTTGGTTGAGCGTCCGAGTTCAGCTCAGGTCATGATCTCTCAGTTTGTGAGTTCGAGCCCCACATTGGGCTCTGTGCTGACAGCTCAGAGCCTGAAGCCTGCTTCAGATTCTGTGTCTCCCTCTCTCTCTGTACCTCCCTCACTCTCACTCCGTGTCTCTCTCTCTCAAAAATAAACATTTAAAAAAATTTTTTAAATAAAATAAAGTCAATTTTTTCTAAGTATAGCTACCCTAGATTTCTTTTGGTTTCAATTTGCATAGAATATCGTTTTCCATCCCTTCACCTTCAGTCGCAGTCCTTACATCTGAAGTGAGTCACCTGTAGACAACATATAGATGAGTCTAGTTTTTAAAATCTATTCAGCCACTCTATTTCTTTTAATTGGATAATTTAGTCCATTTATGTTTAAAGTAATTACTCATAGGTATAGGCATACCTCAGTGGTACTGCAGGTTGGTTCCAGACTACCACAATAAAGCTAATATTGCAATAAACCAAGTCAAATGGATTTTTTGTTTTTCCCAGTGCATATAAAAGTTGTTTATACTATATTATAGTCTAAGTGCGTTATTGCATTATGCCTTAAAAAATGTATATACCTTAATCAAAAAGTAATCTACTGCTTAACCAACTGAGCCACTCAGGTCCCCCCTTCAAAAGTAATGTATTGGGGCGCCTGGGTGGCTTAGTCGGTTAAGCGGCCGACTTTCGCTTAGGTCATGATCTCGCGGTTCGTGGGTTCGAGCCCCGCGTCGGGCTCTGTGCTGACTGCCAGCTTAGAGACTGGAGCCTATTTCAGAGTCTGTGACTCCCTCTCTCTCTGACCCTCCCCTGCTCACGCGGTCTCTCTCTCTCTCTCTCCTAGAAATAAATAAAACATTTAATTTATTGCTACTGAATGCTTACCATCACCTGAACATTCATCAAGTTATAATCACTGTTGACAGATCACCAAAAAGTTTTAAATAATAATGAAAATATTTGCAATATTGTGCAAATTACCAAAATATGACATAGAGACATGAAGTAAGCAAATGCTATTGGAAGAATGGTGCCAACAGACTTGAGCACATAGGATTGCCATAAAACCTCAATTTGTAAAAAGAAAAAGGGGAGGAAGGAAAGCAGTATCTGTGAAGTGCAATAAAGCAAAGCACAATAAAACAAATTGTGCTTATATGTATTTAATTGCCATTTTGTTTGTGGTTTCTTGGCTGTTTAGTAATTCTGTTGTCTTTTATTTCTTGCTCTCTTTTGTGATTTGATGATTTTTCTGTAGTGATATGGTAAGATGCCTTTTTCTGTATTTTTTTTTTGGGGGGGTGTCTGTATTTACTATAGTTCTTTGCTCAGCGTAAGCCATGAAGCTTACATACAATGATTTATGTTTTTAACAGTCTATTTTAACCTGATAACATCTGAAGTTCAAATGCATTCTAAAGGTCTGCATTTCTACTCCCCCCACCACTCTTTGTTTTGGATGTCACAATTTACTTTCTTTTCTTGTGTATCTATTAACAAATGATTGTAATTATAGTTTTTTTTTTTTTTTACTGCTTTTGCCTTTTAACCTTCATATTGATTTATCTATCACCTTTACATCATTAGACTATTCTGAATTTCACTATAGGTTTACCTTTACCAACGAGATTTATACTTTTTCATGGTTTGCTGTTACTGATGAGCGTCCTCTTGTTTCAGCTTAAAGAAGTCTCTCCAACATTTCTTGTAAGACCAGGCCATTGGTGATAAACTCCTGTAGCTTTTGTTTGTCTGGAAAACTCTTTATCTCTCCCCTGCAGTTCCAGTTAGATACAGTATTCTTGGCTGGTCGCTGCTTTCCCTTCAGCACTTTGAATACAGATCCGACCCTCTCTTGGCCAATAAGGTTTATGATGAGAAATCCGTTGATGGCATTCCCCTGTGCGTGACAAGCTTCTTTCCTTTTGCTGCTTTCAAGATTCTTTGTCTTTGATTTTTGACAGTTTTGTTATAACGTATGTTGGTGAAATCTTCTTTGGGTTATACCTGATGGAGATCAGTTAGCATCATGCACCTGGATGTGTAGACACATACTTTAAAGTCTCTTGGGTAAATACCTGGAAATGGAACTGTTGGGACATGGGATCAGCACTTCTTTAAACTGATTAGAAATGGCCAGTTGTCCAGATTCGTTTTTTAAGATCTGTACTTGCTCTCCATCCATGCCCACACTTGGTACTGTCAGTGCTGAGTACTCAGGCGGTGCCAAATATGTGGGTGTTGATTAATCACCCCATGCATTTATTTTATATTTGCCCACTTACAATTTTGCTTCTCCCTAAGTTAAAAAAAAATGTGTTTGGGCCTCTTTATTCAGGTCACATCACCAGTTGCTTTTGACCTTTTCCTTCTCGGTTAACAAAGTACTCCAAATAGAGCAGCCATTCAATACAGATACAGACTGATTCTTTGCCTTATAATTCCTGTACACATATTCCAGATTCAGAGAAGGCTCAAACAAAACTCCAGGACAAGCCTCATGAGAGTGCCTGGGTAGAAGTCTGTCATTAGAGAGAAGGAGTATGGGACTTGTACTCAGGGGAACACCCAGGTTACGTCAGACAACTAGAACTCATCTCTCCCTAGAGATACCTTATGTACAGGGATAAAGAATATTAACACACATTAATTCCTAGCATTTGGCCTACTCTTGACTCAAGGCCATCAGATCAGCACCAGTGGGAAGAGGCAGAAACTGTGAAAGCAAACCCCGTAATCCGGTGTCATCTTCCCAGGCGGCAGGAGAAGGGGAGCCATTCAGGAAGAAGCCCTGGCCCTTTTCTCTGGCTGTGCCCTCCCCTGACCTCCCGTACCCACAGCTTCCTCTAGCAGGATGGACACAGAGAGAGGAGCTGCTTTCCCTGCACGTCTAAACCTTTCTGCAAGAATCTGCAAGGGAAAGTGGCAGAAATTAGCAGACTCCTTGGCCCAGCACTGGGATCTGAGTGTCTGTCCACCAACCGCCAGAAGTTAAAATAAAGCTAGCATGCATAAGCTTGAGGCACCATCTATGAGAACAATAGCAAGGGAGGCTGTGAAAAGAACACAGCTTTCTTTAAAAATATGTGTGGTGAAATGGAAACATGGTTTTCCAAAATGAGTCATTAAAAAAAAAACAAAAACTTTTAGCGACCAGACATTAGAAGAGAAAGCCATCAGGGTTGTCAAATGGAGTGTGTGTGTGTGCGGGGACTATGTGTAGAGCACTGTAAACCGCTAAAAGGATCTTGTCTTTCTCTGAGAGAGTGAGAGGGGAGGTCACAGGAAGTTAGAGAGCAGCGCGTGACGTGGTCAAATTCACCCTGCCGCAGCCTCCTCCCTCTGACTGCTCTGGGGAGGGGGGTGCAGAAGCAGAGACACCTGTTAAGAGGCTTCTGCAATAATCCAGGAGAAAGATGATAGGGGCTGGGCCGGTTTCAAGAAGGCACAGGTTGTGAGTAGTGACCAAATTCTCACGTGTTTTTTTTTTTCTCAAAGTAGGAACAATAATATTTTCTGAAACGATGTGGAGGTGGGGGTGGGGGATAGGAGAAAGAAGATGTGAGAATGACTTCGAGACTTTTGGCCTGAGAAACTGGAAGAACGAAGTTGCCATCCACTGTAAGGAGGACCTCAGGGGAAGCTGGCGTGGCTGGGGGCGTGAAGGTCAAGAAGCCTGTTGACATGCGCTTAATACACTTGCGGGATCAGGGTGAGCATGGAAGTACACGGGAGGGAAGGGTGGAAAGAAGAACACGAAGTCAGGTGTTCAGCAAAAGTCAGGACAAAGGGAATAGGCTCACCTCTTCTCAGACACTGTTGGAAGATGAAGCCCTTGAACTTTGCCACTTTCCATCTCACGAACCTCTTCCAGGAGCGTCCTGTTGCAGGTGTTTGTAATCCTGTGCTATGCGGGAAGGATGAAAAGAAGCCATGAGCTTTACACAGTGGAAGCAGCAGTTTCACCCCTGTGGGATAGCTGGACGTCCCTTGCCCACAGGCTGGGGACGAGGGGTAGCTGGACGTCCCTTGCCCACAGGCTGGGGGATGAGGGGCACTGCGTTGTGCCCAGTCTCCAAGTGAACTCCGCCTCTTGCCTTCCTAGCAGCGATGGCGCATTACCACAGGGGGTGCTGGACAGAGCTGGGCAGTGCCGGTTAGCGGACGGCCACGCCGAGCGTGGCCGGTGGGCCCTGACCCTGGAGGAGTCGATCTGCATGAATTTAGCCAGACGGATGAAGGTTCATAGGACTGAGCCATGAGGCTGTAGGACTTTCTCTACCACGGTCACTAGTTCAGGACCTTGATTCTTACATTTTCAGCTGTGTTACCTCCGAGCCCCACTTCAGCCGGAGCGTCCTGTGCCGCTCATAGCACCCCTAATGGCAGAGTGGGCGTGTCCTGTCAGTACCTGGTGACAGGTGTGCATACCTGACTTGAAACATACAAGGCAAAGCTCTCCCTTTCCTTGGCAACCAGTTTTCATTAGGGTCCCTGTATTCATGCCCTCATCATTCATCCACTCACGTACTCTTTAAATTTTTCTGAGCCACCATTAGGTGTCAAAGCAAAAATAGACATTATTTCTACTTTCTCTTTTTTTAAATTTTTTAAAATGTTTATTTTTGAGAGAGAGACAGCACATGAGCAGGGGAGGAGCAGCAGAGAGAGAGAGGGAGACAAGAATCTGAAGCAGGCTCCAGGCTCCAAGCTGTCAGCACAGAGCCCAATGCGGGGCTCGAACTCAGAAACTGTGAGATTGTGACTTGAGCCAAAGTTGGATGCTTAACCGAGTAAGCCATCCAGACACTTCTGTTTCTACTTTCATAACGCTTCCAATGTATACAGAGAGACAGACAGCAGACGAGTGAACTGATGAGTCATGTCAGAGGGAAACAGGTGTGATGGAAAGGACTCCACATGGCGCCATTACAGAAAGAGGCAGAGGTAGAGGCCTGGCAAGGGTATTATGGAAGGTTCCTCTGGCAAAGTGGCATTTGAGCTGGGCTACACGAGAAGCCAGCTAATGCCGGAGGCTGTGGGAGAGTGTTCTGGACAGAGGAAACCCCTACAGGAAGCTCCTGCAGTGGGAAGGGCATAGCGAGCATGCTCTGAGGGAGGGGAGGGACGGGGCTGGGCGGGCCATCTGTGGCCTTGCTAGGGGTCTGGCAGGTGCTCAGAAGTGACACAGAGGAAAGCTCACGGGCTTCTGACATCCCCAGACAAGTACAACAAAAAGGTGCAAAGCGTAGGCGGGTAGTAAGACTTGGTGGTTCATAGATTTTAGGCGGCTGAGACAGACAGAAGACTGGGTGATTGGGAGAGATTATTAGAGAGGTCAGTGGTCAAGTTGTAGAACAAAAAACGGCCAAGAATGTGATGTCACATACATTAAAATTGCGTTATAAAAGCATTAACAAGCAGATGGGTCAGTGGGTTAAGCTTCCAACTTCAGCTTAGGCCATGGTCTTCCGGTTCCTGAGTTCCAGCCCTGTGTCTGGCTCTGTGCTGCTGGCTCGGAGCCTGCAGCCTGCTTTGGATTTTGTGCTGTGTAACTCAAAGAGAGTGTGTTAGTAGTATATACAGTCTTTTAAAATCCAAATCACATGTATATTTGGATTATTTCGCATTTTTACTTAATTTTCATGTAAGTAGCTTCCTGGGATTATGCCAAGAATTTAAAAAACATTTTTTTTAATGTTTTATTTTTTCTGAGAGAGAGAGAGAAAGAGAGAGGCAGTGTGAGCAGGGGAGGGTCAGAGAGAGAAGGAGATACAGAATCAGAGAAGCAGGCTCCAGGCTCTAAGCTGTCAACACAGAGCCCAACGCAGGACTCGAACCCACGAACTGTGAGATCATGACCTGAGCCGAAGTCGGACGCTTAACCGACTGAGCCACCCAGGCACCCCAATGCTAAGAATTTTAAAACTTTTTTTTAATGTTCATTTATTTATTTTGAGAGAGAGAGAGAACACAAGCAAGGGGAGGGGCGGGGGGGGGAGAGAATCCCAAGCAGGCTCTGCACCCCCAAAGCAGAGTCCACACAGGGCTTATCTCACCAACTGTGACCTCATAAGCTGAGCTGAAATCAAGAGTCAGATGCTTAACCAAGTGAGCCACCGAGGNCGCTTAACCGACTGAGCCACCCAGGCACCCCAATGCTAAGAATTTTAAAACTTTTTTTTAATGTTCATTTATTTATTTTGAGAGAGAGAGAGAGAGAGAGAGAACACAAGCAAGGGGAGGGGCAGAGAGAGAGGGGGGGAGTGAATCCCAAGCAGGCTCTGCACCCCCAAAGCAGAGTCCACACAGGGCTTATCTCACCAACTGTGACCTCATAAGCTGAGCTGAAATGAAGAGTCAGATGCTTAACCAAGTGAGCAACCTAGACGCCCCATTTGTACCAAGATTTTTTTTAATGTTTATTATTGAGACAGAGAGAAACAGAGCACGAATGGGGGAGGGGCAGAGAGAGAGAGGGACTCACAGAGTCAGAAGCAGGCGCCAGGCTCCGAGCTGTCAGCACAGAGCCTGATGTGGGGCTCCAACCCACAAACTGTGAGATCATGGCCTGAGCCGAAGCCCGACGCTCAATCGACTGAGCCACCCAGGCGCCCCTGTACCAAGATTTTGAAATCGTTCTGGATCACAGAATATTTTATAAGCAGGACACATAAGTAGATTAGTAAAAGAAATAGGTATGGTTGAGGTTAAACACAAAACAGAGCCAGAGGAGCTGCTCCTCTGAGTCCTGTGGCTTTAGTGGCAGCATTTTACAGCGGCCTTGACATGGAAGACATGCCTGTGCACTGTCAACATCTGGCACATTCTTCATCTTCTATGTGACAGCACAATGTGCCCAATCGATTACTTTGTTCCTCAGCAATTATTTCTGAAGTTAAATCGAGAACCTTGTGGCTAGGATGTGGATTAGGATACAGTCAGGAATAATTAGGAGCAATATACGGCACATTAAAATGTAGTCGTTTAAAATTTCCCTAGATCAAGTACTTAATAGAAAGTTTTTCTTTCTTTCCAGAAAGAATCTCATCCCACTTAATAGAAATACTGATGCTCAGAAATGGAACATAAGCAACGTGATAAAAATTGCATTCTGTAAGCGAAGGAAAGTATAGGATGAAATAGGACCAAAACATATTACACTGGGGAAATGAGTGCCCTCGCTTAGATATGAAATGCTCATTCTGAAGAATGTTTTTAATGTTTATTTATTTGAGAGAGAGAGCATTCCAAGCAGGCTCTGTACTGGTACCAGAGTGCAGACGTGGGGCTCGATCTCACCAACTGTGAGATCACGACCTGAGCCAAAATCAAGAGTTGGATGCTTAGCTGACTGAGCCCTCCAGGCGCCCCTGAAATGGTTACTTTAAATTGGGAGCCTTCACTGTATCCTAGTTCAGTTCAGGTGTCTGTCTCCATAGCAGCCCCGGCTCTGCTAGTAGGAACACTTCGGTACTGAGTTGATGCCGCTGGGGGCAGTGCATGCTGTAGCCCTCAGGTGGGAGGTGCCCCCAAAATGGAAAATGGTATGTTTCCAGGTTTTTTGGTTATTTTTTTTTGGTTGGTTTTTTTTAATGTTTTATTTATTTCTGAGAGAGAGAGAGACAGCATGAGCAGGGGAGAGGCAGAGAGAGAGGGAGACACAGAATCTGAAACAGGCTCCAGGCTCTGAGCTGTCAGCACAGAGCCCGTCGTGGGGCTCGAACCCACGAACCATGAGATGATGACCTGACCTGAAGTCGGACACTTAACCGACTGAACCACCCAGGCGCCCCTCATATGTTTTTAAAAAGTGAAGAATGTCTTTCTAATTTGAACATCTCCCTCCTATTTCTTATCTTATTATTAGTTTTTAATCTGTGATCGTCTGGTATCAGGTTTTGGTTCTTCTAAAGTGGATAGAAGATATATAAGTCCCACTTCTAAAGAGTAAGTGGATGACCTTTCAGGAAAAATCCTGAACTGGGTAATTCACTACCCAAGTTACCTCTTGTGCATTTCGATGCCATCTTCCCCTCCCCCCCAAATTGGTTGCTGGGGAATCTACAGTAAAAGGCAGAAGACATTTACTTCTTCTGACTTTTAATATTCAAGAAGTGGCAAATTTTCAAATTTAACTTAATTTGAAAAGCATATAATTGGAAAAGAAAAATTAACCATGACAATCTATTTTTTGGTTACTACCTTATTTTTTAACTTACGATGTCCATAATAGATTTAGAATCAGGCACATAATGGGGACTATGAAGAAACCCAGCCAGAAGTGTGGACAAACCAGGGCCATACTGATCTGCAAATAAGTAGAAATAAAGAGTATTTAAAGAGGAATCTTTCAGTTTGTCAGTATTGAGTACCAAATGCAACTTTCAGTTTCCCTTTTCCTCCACAAAAACCGGGGTATGCAGGTATGGATGTAGTCACAGGAGTCTAGACTACTAAATCAATGTAAGTACATAAAACCTAAATAGAGTATTGACTAACTTAACTTAATAGTATATTCTATAAACAATCAACCAAATAAATATTTTGATCAAATAAGGTTTATCTCAGGAATGCAAGAGTGGTTCAGCCTTATATTACCTAGCAACAAAACTGTACTTAACTTCCAGACAGTTGTGCCAGTATAGTCCCCCGCCAAAAATCACTCTTCCCTCTGCCTGATTAATTGGTAGCTAACTGATCACTTTAGTTCAGTCAAGACTGTACTGATTTTGAGACTGGGCAAGGCTCTGTATTATATATTTTTAAAATTTTCTCTATATTCTGATGTTTCACCATCTTAACATAAAACCTTTCTCTGAGAGCCAGTCAGTTCTTAGAGATAGTAAGATCTCAGCAGGGAGGTTGCCTTCGATCTGCAAACTAATCCACAGCCCTATCTCCTTTATCTGGCCCATACACCCCAGGAGGAATATTCCTCTGCCAGAATCATTCCAGAACCAGGTACCAGGCAGCTAGAAACCATCCCTATAGCGCAAAGCCTGCAAAAGTCATTTAAACTAGCCATTCCTGGGCTCTTTACCCTGTTCTGCGTTGCCTTTTGCATGGAAGCCCCAACAAAGGCAAGGCTTAAGCATTCCCCAGCTCCCGTGTTTCTCCTCCTGACCACCCTGGTCTCCTTCCCATGTGGCATGCTGTGATTTATCTTTAGGACCTGTGACAATAATACATTTTATTGAAGTGGCTATGGTAAGTCCTTACCAGTCAGTAATTACTCTAAATGTAAATGGATTAAAATCTCCAATCAAAAGACACAGAGTGACTGGAAAAATAAAAAAGACCAAACAATATGCTGCTGATAAGTGACTCAGTTCAGCTTTAGGGACACATAGGCAAAAGTAAAGGGATTGAAAAAGGTATTACAAGTAAATGGTAACCAAAAGGGCAGGAATGGTTATACTAATATTAGGTAAAATAGACATTCAGGCCAAATCAGTCATAAGAGACAAAGATGGCCATTATATAGTATAATGGATGTCAATTCATTAAGAGGATATAAGAATTGTAAGTTTATTTGCACCTGACATGGGAGCACCTAAATATTTAAACCAGATATTAACAAAACTGAAGGGGTAAATTCACAGCAATATAATAATAGTAGGGAATTGAATTTCCCCACTTTCAACAATGGATAGATCATTTGGACAGGAAATCAATAAGGAAACAGGAGACCTCAATAACACAATAGACAGAATGGACCTCATAGACCTATTCAGAACATTCCATCCAACAGCACCAGAATACGCATTCTCCAGTGCACATAGAACATTCTCCAGGTTAGATTACATGTTGGGCCACATAGCAAGCCTTAACAAATTTAAGAACATTGAAATAATATAAAGTATTTTTCCCTGATCATAATTGTATTTAATTAGAAATCAATACTAGGAGGAAAACTGGATAAAGTCACAAATACGTGGAAGTTAAACAGCACACTACTGTGTAACCAATGAGTCAAAGAAGTCAAAAGGGAAATCACTCTAGAATAAATCCTACTTGACTTTGATGAATTATTTTTTTAATGCATTGTTGAATTTGGTTTGCTAATATTTTGTTGAAGATTTTTGATCTATGTTTATCAGAGATCTTGAACCTGTAGTTCTCTTTTTTTGTAGTGTCTGTCTGGTTTTGGTGTCAGGGTAATGCTGGCCTTAATAGAATGAATTTGGAGGTCTTCCTTCCTTTTTTAGAAGTGTGAGAAGAATAATATTTATTTTGTTTAATCTTGTTTAAATGTGTGGTAGAATTCACTTGTGAAGCTATCTGTTCCCGGACTTTTGTTTGTTGGGAGTTTTTTTGATTATCAGCTCAATTTCATTACTTAGTAATTCATCTGATCAAATTTTCTTTTCCTTTTTATTTCTTATTCAGTTTTGGAAGATTGTATGTTTCTAGGATTTATCAATTTCTTCTAGGATGTCCAGTTCATTGGCATATAATTTTTATATTAGTCTCTTATAATCCTGTGTATTCCTGTGGTGTCAGTTGTTATTTCTCATTCTTTACTTCTGATTTTATTTACTTGAGTCCTCTCTCTTATTTTCTAGATGAATCTGGTTTATCATTGTTGTTTATCTTTTCAAAGAAACAAACCCCTGGCTTCATTGATCTTTTCTATTTTTGGTCTGTGTTTCATTTATTTTTGCTCTAGTCTTTATTATGAACATTACACTTTGAATTCATTATCAGGCATATTGCTTATTTCAGTTTCATTTAGATCTTTCGCCGTAACTTTGTCCTGTTCTTTCGTTTGGTACATATTCTTCTGTATCCTCATTTTGTCTAACTTTGAGGTCAGCTGTGTCTCCTGGTCTTGGAAGTAGTGGTCGTGCGGGCCCTTGTAGCACAGTGCTCCTGGGTCACCAGAGCTAGGTGTTCCAGAAGTATCTCCTATGTGGACTGCCTGCACCCTACTGTTGTGGCTGAGCCACATTTGCCTTTAGCCCCGCTGGCTGCAATGACCTCCTTTGCCTGCTATCGGCACGATGGGCATGGTTTAGTCTCTGCATTGCTGAGGGGCCTGTCAATCAATGTGGATACACCAGATTAACAAGAGAGAGGGTAAAAGTTATACAGTCATCTCAAGAGATGCAGAAGAGCGCTTGGCAAAATGCAACATCCATTCACAATAAAAACTCTCAAGAAAATGACTTTAGAGGGAACACAGCTCAACATAATTAAGGCCATATACAAAAAATCCACAGTTAACATTATATGCAATGGTACAAAACTGAGAGCTTTTCCTCTAAGATCAGTAACATGACAAGGATGTCCATTTTCACCACTTTTATTCAATACAGTACTGGGAGTCCTAACTGCAGCAGTCAAACAAAAAAAAGAAATAAAAGGCATCCAAATTGGTAAGGAAGAAGTAAACCGTCATTTTCTCTGGCTTATTTCACTTAGCATAATACCTTTTAAGTCCATCTACAATCTCATAAATGGCAAGAACTCATTATTTTTATGACTAATACTCCTCTGTGTGTGTGTTTGTGTACATACTACATCTTCTTTGTCTATTCCTCTATCTGTGGATACCTGGGTTGCTTTCACATCAATGCTATTGTAAATAATGCTGTAGTAAATACAGGGGTGCATATACCTTTTTGAATTAGTATTTTTTTGTTTGGGTAAATACCCAGTAGTGGAATTATGGGATCATAGGGTATTGTTACTTTTAATTTTTTGAGGACCCTCCATGGCGTTTTTCACAGTGGCTGCACCCGTTTACATTCCCATCCACAGTGCACAGCAGTTCTCTCTTCACCACATCCTCACCAACACGTGTCATTTCCTGTGTGTTTGATACTAGCTATTCTGACAGGTGTGAGGTGATACCTCTTTGCGGTTTTGATCTGTGTTTCCCTGATGATGAGTAATGTTGAGTATCTTTTCATGTGTCTGTTGGCCATCTGGATGTGACTCTTGGCTTTTATAGGTATAACAAAAGTAATCAAACCAGGTGACTTCAGCACAAATGGAGTTATTTGCAAGGAGGCTTTTGTTTTTGTTTTTGTTTTTTTTACCGGTTTGGCAAATAGATTTCCCGCATGCCATGCCAAAATCAGGGTTGAAACCCTTTTCTGTGAAGCGTGCGTGATGAGAATCAATAGATCTTCTGTATGTAAACACTTTGTTTTTGCTCGCAATCTTGGCAGTTCTACCAAGGGTAAAGAGGTGATTTGTGAATAGAATTAATAATCAAAGGAAAGGAAGAAATTAAATATGTCTTTGCTACAAGCGTCAAGGAGTTCGTTTTCACTCTCTAGATTGGAGTATATTTAAGAACTGAAACAATACATATCCTTAACACTCTGGGCCCAGAAACAGGGAGCTCAAGCCCAGGATAAATGAATGGCTCTCTCAGTGGAGAATAGCTTTTTTCTAGATGTGTATGCAGGAAAGGTGCATTAGGGAAAGGATTTTTAAAGGAACTGAGGAACAAGTAAAAAGAATAATATTTCATTTAATATCTAAACAACAAGCTGCATATTCCTTATCGTAACATTCAATTTAGGCTTAAAACATTCAAAAAATACAAAATTTAAAATTATCAATCTCAGTTTATTTTTGTGTAGGGTGTAAGAAAGTGGTCCAGTTTCATTCTTTTGTATCTAGCTGTCCACTTTTCCCAACACCGTTTGTTGAAGAGAATGTCTTTCCTATTGCATATTCTTGAAGATTAATTGATCATATAATAATGGGTTTATTTCTGGGTTCTCTGTTCCTTTGATCTATGTGTCTGTTTTTGTGTACCATACTGTTTACTACAGATTTGTAATATACCTTGAAATAGGGGATTGTGATACCTCTAGTTTTCTTCTTCTTTCTCAAGATTGCTTTGGCTATTTGGTGTCTTTTGTGGTCCCGCTCAAATTCAAGGACTCTCTGTTCTATTTCTGTGAAAAATGCTGTTGGCATTTTGATAGGGATTGCATTAAATGTGTACATTGCTTTGGGTAGTATAGACATTTGGACAATAGTCTCCCAATTGATGAGCGTGGAATATCTTCCCATTTGTTTGTTACCTTCAGTTTCTTTCATCAGTGTTTTATAGTTTTCAGAGTACAGGTCTGTCACCTACTTGGTTACGTTTATTCCTAGGTATTTTATTATTTTTGGTGCAGTTGTAAATGGACTGTTTTCTTAAATTCTCTTTCTGCTACTTCATTATTAATGTATAGAATGCAGTGGATTTCTGTATATTGACTTTGTATCCTGTGACCTTACTGAATTCACTTATAAGTTACAGTAATTTCTTTTTTTTGGTGACGTCTTCAGGGTTTTCTACATCTAGTATTACGTCGTCTGCAAATAGTGATAGTTCTACTTCTTTCTTAGCAATTTGAGTGTCTTTTCTTTCTTTTTCTTTTTTTTTTAAATTGCTCATCAGCAACTTTTTAAAATATTTTTATTTATTTCTAGGAGAGAGAGAGAGAGACAGCGTGAGCAGGGGAGGGTCAGAGAGAGAGGGAGATACAGACTCTGAAACAGGCTCCAGGCTCTGAGCTGGCAGTCAGCACAGAGCCCGACGCGGGGCTCGAACCCACGAACCGCGAGATCATGACCTAAGCGAAAGTCGGACGCTTAACCGACTAAGCCACCCAGGCGCCCCTTTTCTTTCTTTTTCTTGTCTGATTGCTGTGGCTAGGACGTCTAGTGCTGTGTTGAAAAGAAGTGGTGAGAGTGGATATCCTTGTCTCGTTCCTGATCTCAGCGTAAAAGTTCTCAGTTTTTCATTAAAATTCTCAATTTTAACACAGAATTGATGACAATATAAATATTCTCTCTTAAAATGGGAACAAAACCAGCTTACCACCACCCCTCACTACAACGCTTCTTTCACCACACTCATGAATTAAGGCTCATTCAACTGTTTTCTTATGTTAACAGCTTTATCGAGGCACAATTGACTTAGAATAAACTGAACAATATTGAAAGTGAACAATTTGATACGTTTGACATGCATTATATCCATGAGCTCATTAACACAATGAAGAATATATCTAGCATCCCCAGAAGTCTCTTTATTCTGCAATGTAACCACTCCTTCCTGCCCTTCCCTGCCATTTACCACCCACCACCTCTGTCTCCAGTTAACCACTGATCTGCTTTCTGTCTCTATATTTCAAATAAAAATGTTTTCTTAGTCGCCATACATACCATATAACAAGAACCTAATAAAGCATATGGCACATTAACATGAAAAATATAATTACAATATTAGCTATTTTAGATGATTCTGAAGTAATTATAGCTTTTATCAGTTATGCACAAAAGATAACAATTTTGGAAACAGCTAAGTAATTTTGAAGTCTAAAGCAATGAGACTTTAGATAAAACAATATTATAACTAAAACTTCAACTGGACTTTAGTTGAATCACCAACTGTTTCTAAATTGTATTGATTGCATCTTTTATTTCCAAACTATCTTGAAAGTAGATACCAAACTTTTATTATGAATAAACATAAGTGTTCATGAGGAATGTAAGGCATACTTACCACTTACAGCTAATAAAACTAACCTGTCCTCTCATTTCAGGAGCAAGAGGAATTGTGGGCCATAAGAAAGAGTAAATTGCAAAAAACACCAGCCATATAACTATGCTTCCCCAGATTGCCAAATGATTAAACTGTAGAAAGAAAAATATTACAAAGACACTTCAGCCTTTTGCATTTAAAAGGAAAAAATTATTTAACTCTATCAACTGACCAAATCATTTGCCCAGGCCATACGTTCTCACATGAAGAAAATGATAATCTGTCGATTTCTTGACACTTGAGCTCTCCTTTCTAATGTCCTTCTCAGAATACAGTTTGAATAGAAATCCTTAAGAGGGCTAAAAATTTGACCCTATCATATCTGTTCTTCGGGAATAATTCTGGAGAAAATAGCAGAAGTTGTGATTCTTCGACTGATTAAAACTGGAGGGTTTTCGGGGCGCCTGGGGTCGGAAGTCCGTTGAGCGTCTGACTTTCGCTTAGGTCATGATCTCGCGGTTCGTGGGTTCGAGCCCCGCGTCGGGCTCTGTGCTGACTGCCAGCTCAGAGCCTGGAGCCTGTTTCAGTCTGTGTCTCCCTCTCTCTCTGACCCTCCCCTGCTCACGCTCTCTCTCTCTCTCTCTCTCTCTCCTAGAAATAAATAAAAATATTAAAAAAAAACTGGAGGGTTTTCTGTGCATATCAAGTACCTGTGCCACTCAGATCAAGGTAATATTGGCTGAAGGATCACTGTCCGTGCCTGGGGCTGGAAACTGCCAAATCCCTAGTGGTAAATGCTAAGAAGGTAGGTCCATCTGCTGATCTGATCCACTTGCCTTGTATGATTTGTGTTAGCAGAGGGACAGGGAGTATGAGACCTGAGCTGGGTCGTTCTGGGTACCTCAGAGTTATCATCTATGCATAGATCAGTGACTCACTAGATGAAATCATTTCTGAAGGGTTCAAGTGCTCTCATCCTAGTAGGTGCTGCTCNTATGATGGGGAAAAATACCCATATGCCAATATTAGAGTATTTGTTATTTATCAGTCATTTTCAAAGGCGGTTTTTAAAACTCTTTGGAAATAATCTCTTAAAGGATTTCTCTCTTGTGATCATGTAGGAGACGATGGAGAAGAGAATCGGTTCAAGACACTGAGCTTAACCTTTTCAAACCCTTCAGTGCAGTTTCATGTAACCTGTTCCCTTACAGTCAGTCGGCAGAAATACGGGCCGCAAAGGGAGGCCTTCTGTGGGGCTTAGATCCCTGGTGGGTTTCTGTTGGGACCATCCCCTTGGGGGTAGCAGTCAGCCACCACTGCTGCTCTAAGATACATTTTTCTTAATTTTTTTTAATGCTTTATTTATTTCTAGGAGAGAGAGAGAGACAGCGTGAGCAGGGGAGGGTCAGAGAGAGAGGGAGACACAGACTGAAACAGGCTCCAGGCTCTGAGCTGGCAGTCAGCACAGAGCCCGACGCGGGGCTCGAACCCACGAACCGCGAGGTCATGACCTGAGCGAAAGTCGGACGCTTAACCGACTACGCCACCCAGGCGCCCCTCTAAGATACATTTTGTTATCTCTCCACCCCAGCCCATCTCTGCAGAATCCCCCCCGCCCCCAAGCTTCCAGAAGCACGGGCTCCCTCCCCCGCTCTCCCCACAGGCCAGAGGAGCCTGTGGTCCTTTTCTTTCCTGCACTAATTGCCTGGCTCCCTCCTAACCGACATGTGAGCTGGAGGGCAGCAGCCTGGTAGCTCGCAGGCCAGGAGAGACCCCTGTGTTTTGTTAAGCCTGCTTTGGCCTGGAAATGATGCCTTATTCATAAATGAGGTTCACCATATGCAGATCGTGTAAGTCATCAGGGACGTAAGAAACATTCACACTGAAGGGAATTTAATAACAATTAGAATAGAAAATAATTGTTTGCTTATGCTACACTGATGAAGTAGAAGCCATTTACAATCGGTGTGCCTTATGAATTGCTAATAAAATCGTTTTGTTCAGGACGCTTCAGTCCCCCCTTGGTGCTGATGTTCAGTTGGGGACGGTAGCAGTGCGAACACTCTGTGTTGATGACATTGGGGAAGAAATACATGATATGCTACGGAATCTTAGCTCTCCTAAGGTGACAGACTGGCTAAAATTCAGTTTCTCTCATGAACTTTTGAGTGCAGCTTGGAAAACAACTTATTTAGGGGTGTATATGTACATACATACAGATTCACTTAAATTACTGATCAGTTCACTGAAGTTCCACTTTTAATAATATCCTAGGGAAATCATTACTCCTGTCTGTATATAACACACAAGTATATCTGTGTTCATAACAGTTCTGATTGTATATCATTTATAGTAACAGAAGTTGAAACAATTCTAAAAACAATATAAATAATAACTACCCAAGTGATAAAATATCACACAGTCATTAAATGAGGTATAAATATTAAAGAGAGGGAAAAATGTTAAAGATCTAGTAGTAAGTGAAAAAAAGTAAATTATAAAACTATTAGGTTTTAGAAGTCTATTTTTATGAACAACAAACAAGCACACATAAAACAATGACTGAAAAAATAGAAACCAAAATGTCCATGTCATTGACATTGAACGGTATGGGCAATTTTTATTTCCTCCTTTTCTGTATTTGCTAAATCTTCTATTATAGTTCTGTACTTTGATAATAATAATGAATTAAGGATCTCAGCATGATAAGTTGAATCTATTTAAGATGTAATCTAGGGAAAGGAATTTTTAAAGACATTAGACTGCTAACACGCCACCATCCAGCTTAAATCGTCACTTGAATGTGCAAAACCAAAGAAGGCAAAATATGAAGAATAGAACAAAGTGCTTATTTTCTAAAGCTTAAAAAGTAAATCAACATGCAAACAACTATACTGGATTGAGGAACTGCCCAAAAGAATACTCACTTTATTCCAAGATAGTGTGTCTAAACCAGCTTTCAGACAAACAGTGACAACTACGTACTGTGCAAGGAGATAAAACGGGGAAATAGAGTGGGAAAATGTATTAAAATTTCCAGTAAAAC